>NW_009918911.1:338-7794 GCF_000696875.1 Nestor notabilis
AAATTCTGAGAGGGAATGTGTCAGATCTATAGCTACACAAAGTGTTAACACATGCTTGGCTTCCCACTCTTTTCATTCTCTCCTCTACATCACCTGCCTCCTAAGCTGAACATCTTGGGGGTGGTGAGACAAGACAACAAGGAAGGACTGTTTTCCCAGCTCTGGCAGAACACAAGAAAAGTGTAAATGGGCCAGATGATACAAGGGATGTGAGGACTCTAGAATAGGACATAGCTTCTGCATTTAATTTCCAGTGTTCAGCAACATGTTAGACAAAGGAGAACATTCATGGGTTTTGCACAAAGCAGCTTGTTTCTTAGCATTGATTCAGTTTGATGTTATTGACTCTCCAAATGCTGAGTCTTCTGACTTCAGTGGTACTTGCAGGTGCTCAGCACCTTTTAGAACATGGGTAAAAGTGCTGTAGGTGATTAGGTCCCTAAAATTATAATAACTGGATCAGACATTGAATCATTTGGCCAAAACTCCTGTCTTTGAAGGCAGTTGCTTCTAAGCGCAATCCAAGACAATTAAAAGTGCTGTATTAAGGCCTTCTAATCAGTGTTAGAGATAAGGCTCTGAAGAAGTAGTTTGCTATGATTTCAACAGCTGCATTAGCTGTTCTGGCTAGATTCTTGCTATCCATGTAAACATACATTTTCCCTTTGAGTCTTACCACTTACAAACCTCAACTATTTACAAACAGTAAGAAGTAGGTCACTCCCACTTCTTCAGATCCTGAAGCTGTAATGAAGTGTAAACATAAACGCATTCCTGTTGAGCTGATCATGAGTCAATTTTTACTCTCACACCTATCTGTGGGACTGAAGCCTAAACATGGAATGTATGCAAAACTGCAGACAGAAGTGGCTGGAGGGGAATGCATTACAAGACCACTATTACTCTATCCTTTTTTATTGTCCTCTCCACTTTGCATTATTTCTTTATGTTGTTGTTTCTTTTATATTTATTTTCTCTTCCGTATCACTGGTCTTGCTTAACAGATTTAATTCCTGTTTGGTAGTTAATTCTTGTCAGTAACTAATCATTCCTGTTTTCAGTAATATATTATTCCAAAATAATCATCTCTAAAATCAGATTTTATTATGCCTGGCCTCTCTTGGATCATTATTTTCTTTGACCATTCAAAAATTACAAAGTAACTATAGTTAAATATGAAGACAATGGAAGAATAAAAAATTGTTTCCCATTATAAAAATAAGGTAGCTGTAATTTTTTTATGGCAGTAAAACATAAATGATTATAGTTCAGAGCTGGCATCTGAAGTGGTAAGAACCCTTACACTCATAAGAGACACATTTGATCATTTTAAATTCTGATATTAATCTGACCAAACATACAGATCTACAAGAGAGCTGGTCAACAGAGCTGGTCTCATTGTGCCCCCTTTGCAATCAAAACAGTGAGAAATGCTTTGCAGTACAAGTTCTCAAGTTTATTTTGGATACCCTCTTTAGACAAAGAAGTGATATGCCTTAAAGTACTTGCAATATAAACAACTACTTTAATCAGATAAATCTGATTTTTGTCTCTGATTCACCACAATTAATGGCCTGCCACATCTATTAAAAGGTAAAGGGGTGTTTAATGATTAAACAGTAATGTAATGATGACTCTGGAGCTGTGGAGGAAATCTCAGGAAATATATTCCCTTGTTGGCTGTGCTAGTATGGGAGGCCTATGGTCACTTTTTTCTCCCTCCAGTAAATTTTCACCTGTGCACAGTTTAAAAGCTCTTGAAGAACTAGGCCCAGAAACATTTTGCACCTTCATTATGGACGTACATACTCATGAATCTCACATGAATGTTAGTGGGAGTAGCTTTTGCACCGAAGAGGCAATACACACCATTGTTGATCTCATTTCTCCTTGATTGTCTCATTTTCTATCCAATTTCTTCAAGTTTAGATGGCTCATAGTATCCCTTCACTGTTGGTCTAGTAGAAGGTAATTTCAAGCACTGCAGATCTGCCCCCAGTAACGACCATGCTAAATGGCATTGTGTGGTTTGGATCTTCACTGTTATGTTCAGTGAAGCTGTTATGTTACCTTCAAATCAAAGCTGTTATGTTACCTTCTTTCCTGCTCAGAGGTTATAGGTCTAATAAGTAGAGTGGCCCCTTTGTTGAGCACATTGAGACCCAGTTTGCATGCCTTAATGGCAGTGATAAAATTGTAGGTCCTTGTAGCAATCCTTTTTGATATGGTATTAACTCTGCATTGTGCAAAGCTAAACTGTGGTTATTATACCCTTGAATCCCAGCAGAATTTCACTCATGAGCAAAGTGAGGAAGATTTGGCCTCCCAAGACATTCTAAAACTCTGTTTAAAGAAAAAAATTAGATGCATAAGCCACCTGGACAAAAGACTCCTGTTATTTTCTGTTTCAATCAGCAACAGGATTATTATCTCAGGGTACTAGACCAGTAGGACAACGTTCCCTTAACCAGTGACCCAGGTCAGACCAGCACCTGAACACAAGGCTGTACCTTATTTCAGTGGAATTCTTGCATGCACTTAAAAGCATGTACTTATCTGCTATTATGGCGTAGTAACATTTTGCTGAATTAGGAACCAATTCAAGTGGTGCAGTGAAAACAATTGGTGTAGGGATAAATAAAGAATAGCAGCTTTAATATTATAAAAATGCACACACATCTACAAGCAAAAAGAGAAAATTACAGTGATTGATCTGTGGGTAGCCAAAAGCAGTGGTGTCATCTATTTTAAGTCCATAAATCCCTGAAGGACAGACCATTCTCATTTTGAAAAGGCTGAATTCCTGTGCTGTTGGAGCTGCAGGGGTCTCTGTGAGGAGAAGTAAGGGTTGTTTCCACCTGTTTCCAACTGGCTCCAGTGGCCTCAACACAGGACACAGCCAATCCCATCAACCAGGAAGTGATGACACCTCTGGAAAAACATAGAATCATAGAATTAATTAGGTTGGAAAAGACCTTTAAGATCATCAAGTCCAACCATAAACCTAACACTGCTGAGTCCACCACTAAAACATGTCGCTATGTGCCATGTCTACACATCTCTCAAATACCTGAGGGATGGTGACTCAATCACTGTTCCAATGCTTGACAACCCTTTCAGTGAAGATATTTTTCCTAATATCCAGTTTAAACCTCCCTTGGCACCACTTGAGCCTGTTTACTCTTGTTCTATTGCTTGTTACTTGGGTGAAGTGACCAACACTCTCCTTGCTACAGCCTCCTTTTAGGCAGTTGTAGAGAGTGATAGTGTAGAGGCTCCCTTGAGCCTCCCTTTCTTGAGGATAAACAACCTCAGTGCCCTCATCCTCTCCTCATAAGACTTGTGCTCTAGACCTGTCCTGGGTTCAGCTACAGCAGTCATTTTTTCTCCTTCTTAGTAGCTGGTGCAGTGCTGTGTTTTTGACTTTCAGTCTGGGAACAACACTGATAACACCGATGTTTTTAGTTGTTGCTCAGTAATGTTTACTCTGACCAAGGACTTTCTCAGTCTCATGCTCTGCCAGGGAGGAGGGGAAGCCAGGAGGAAGCAGAGACAGGACACCTGACCCAAACTGGCCAAAGAGATATTCCATACCACAGCACGTCATGCCCAGTATGGAAACTGGGGGGAGTCACCCGGAAGGCCCAGATCGCTGCTCGGGTCGGGCTGGGTATCGGTCGGCGGGTGGTGAGCGGTTGTGTTCTCTCCCCTTGTTATTCCTCTTATCATTGTTGGTGGTAGCAGTAGTGGTTTGTATTATACCTTAGTTACTGGAGTGCTCTTATCTCAACCCGTGGGAGTTACATTCCTCCAATTCTCCTCCCCATCCCTCCGGGAGTGGGGGGAGGAAGGAAGATGGGGGGGAGTGAGAGAGCGGCTGCGTGGTTCCAAGTTGCTGGCTGGGCTTGAAACACGACAAGACCCTTCACCAGCTTCATTGTTCTTTGGACCTGCTCCACCAGCTGAATATCTACTCTTGTAGTGAGGGGCCCAGAACTGGGCACTGTATTTGAGGTGCAGCCTCATCATGCCAAGTACTGGGAGACAATCACACCCCTAGTCCTGCTGGCCACACTATTGCTGATACAGGCCAGGATGCCGTTGGCCTTCTTGTCTACCCAGGCACAAACTGGTTCGTGTTCAGCCTCTGTCAACCAACACCCCCAGGCCCCTGTCCACTGGCAGTTTTCCAGCCACTCTTCCCCAAGCCTGTAGCATTGCATGGGGTTGTTATGGCCCAAGTGCAGGACTCGGCACTGAGCGCTGTCAAACCTGATACTATTGGCCACAGCCCATTGATCCAGCTTGTCCAGATTCCTCTTCATAGCCTTCCTATCCTCCAGCAGTTCTACACTTCTGCCCCACCTTGTGTCACCTGCAGAGTTACTGAGAGTGCACTCGATACCCTCATCCAGATCACTGATAAAGATACTAAACAGAACCAGTATTGAGCCCTGGGAAACCCTGTTTGTGACCAGGCACCAAACGGAGTTAACTCCATTCATCTCCACTCTTTTGGCCTGGCCAGCCAGACAGATTTTTACCCAGTGAAGAGTACATGTGTCCAAGTCATGAGTTTTTCCAGGAGAAATGGTGTCAAAAGCTTTACTAAAGTCCAGGTAAAGAACATCCTCAGTCTTTCCCCCATCCACTACGGGAGTCACCTTGTCATAGGAGATCAGGTTAGTCAAGCAGGACCTGCCTTTCATAAACCTTCGCTGACTGGGCCTGATCACCTGGTTGTCGTGTACATGCTGCGCTATGGCACCCAAGATGATCTATTCCATGATCTTCCCTAGCACCACATTAATTGGTGCATATTCAAAGTTTTTCTGTGAGTTATGGAAAAGCCTAACTTACTGGTCTTTAATCTCAGAAATGCTAGAAAAAAAAAAATAAAACAAAAAGAAACAAGACAATTACCAATGATAAAAAGGGATTGAGGTGTGATTACTCTGCATTTTTAAACTGTTGCGTGTACAGATGGAACAATATTGCCTGCGTAACAGAAACTGACTACGGAAATCACTGTAAATGACTCACAGATCTCAGGGGACTGTTCTGACCAGAGATAAAGTGAAATAAGAATAATCTTAATTTATCTTTGGATAGTTCTTCATATACAACTCAAAATTCTTTGAAGTGTCCAAACAAGTTTGATACAGTAAGGAAATAGTCTCTGAACAAACTTTTTTTCAGAACAATTATAACTCCATAGATTCAAATTCTTCTTTTTTTAACAAGTTAAAACAATTAAATAGAGCATATGTAAGCTTTTTAAATGGTGTCTTTTTGAAATAAAATCATTCCTTCAAGTCAATTTTATATATTTTTCATATGTTTTGAACTTTCTACTAGAAACATCTTCCAAAATTATATTAAATGAAGCCCTGGGTAGCAAAAAATTTCCCATGAATGTTGGTTTTGTGTTACTGCTAAATTGCTTCCAGTACATTAGATTAGTTTCTTGCATAACATTGCATTATTCAGTGTTCGTGCTTTTTCTTCAATGCTACTTCTAACCCTTATTGTTCTTTATTCACCTCTGGGAACAGAGAATTATCTGACAGATATTACCACCTGCTGAAGTAGAAACCTGGGACACTGGCCTAAAATTAAACAAGTTACTGAACTAAAAAATTCTGGTTGGGTTGTCTGCTGAGACTGAGCAAGATATCTCAAAGTACTTCTGCCTACTGGTTGGAGCTAAAGGATCTGCTCCACTCACAGAGAGGCAATAGGAGAGTTTTGCCCCTTTGAGTATGGACTAGCTAATGAAGAAAGGCACAGACTCACACTGGCTTTGTAGACTCCTACCCTCTTTGGCCAGAAGAGATTGCCAGGATCATCTGGACTGGGCTTCTGTGTATACAGGCTGTAGAGTTTCTTATAAAACTAGATTAAATCTGAGTGATTGGAAGGGCCTCTGGTGATTATGTCCCTGGATACCAGAAAAGATTTCAGTTGTGAATGGAGAAAATTTGTGGTTTGGGCCTTATATGAAATAGATGTACAAACTAAAGTAATTGATGTTAATCATCATGAACTTTACTCTACTGAATGCCCCTCCTTACTAAATCAGTATTTAAACCAAAATCTTTTATTATCCCCCCGGCTCCATAATTTATATTAATTGTTCCAAATTCTGGTATGTTTGTGTAATGCTTTCAGTTCTTTAAATAACCTAATTTGTAGGAAAATATATCTTGTTTTTCTTAATTCAGCACTCAGCTATTTGTTGTAGGTTTTTCTTTGGCAGCCACATTCTTTCCCTTTACCTCAGACGTGTTTTCCATTTGCAAATATCACTGATCAAATCACTTTGCCTTTACTATGGCACAGAAAGAGTTCCTTGTCCCTGTCTTTGAAATCTTGTATTGTTATATGCTGTTTGTAGAGTGAATGAAGAACTGGTTGCAATCATTTCACTACCTCTGTGTTCAGGAATTTTACCAGTTATACCTTTCATTTGTTTTTATGTTCATGTTTGTGGAATTGTGGCTTTATGGGTGTGCATTTAAAAGAAGCACTCCGAAAACATTCTTTCTTCTTTTTTTTTTTTTCTTTTTTCTTTTCTTTTTTTTTTTTTGGTTATTGCTTCCAATAATTCATTTGATTTTCCTGTGCATTTAGGGTTTAAGGTTGGGAAACCTTTTCTTTCAAAAGGTTCACACATATTTACTACTTTTTAATGTCATATTGTGGTTGCACAAAACTCAGCATAATCTATATTAACAGAATATATGAATAAGCCTGTATTAGAAATGCCACCATTTCTCTGATCCATATACATTTATTATAGACCAGTGTCCTGTAGTATATAGGACATTATTATCTACCTGACAAGTGGTTCTGCTGTACTTAGGTATTTTAAGCCAGGTTTCAATGGGTATTTAATAGCCAAAAAAGGAGAAGTATATGCTAAAGGATTCACAAAAACACTTACATACTTTATTCCACAAGAGAGGTAAGTGAAAGTTTGCATATACCTATGTGGTATTTGCTACTTAGTATCTAAATTACTGTTTACCATGCAAAGTTGTCCTATGGTGCCTGATCTGGAAACATGTAATGGATCTAGCTCTGTATGGGATTTTCATTTTTATTGAAGTTTGGACTTCTCGCAGGAGTTAAAACACCCTCTGTCGAGAGAGTGTTCAGCCTGCACTCATATGCTGACTGATGTTTCATTTTTCTTTGCCATCATGAAGCAGCAGACACTGGTAAGGCCTTGAGGTTAGCTACTAGTTCTCAGCTTGCAGATTAATTGATCTGGAGATACCTCTGGTTTTCCCTCAGTTTCTGATGTAATGATCACTAAAGAACAAGCTCTTGGCTCTGTCCATAGTAGCCACAAATTGCACTGACAGGGGTACAGATAGAGATATTTGTATCACTGGTATGCTGTAGCTGGTACAGCCTAACTAATATACCCCCTCACAAGCTTTGGGAAAGA
>NW_009918911.1:7825-23489 GCF_000696875.1 Nestor notabilis
CTGCTGTGGTTTATATCCCTATGGGAAGTGTAAAAGAAAATTGGGTTATAGACTCTTCTTGATTTTGGCTGAATTTTTACCTGTGAAAAGGCAAATTCCTCTCATATATTTTTTAAAATTGCTTATGCTTTGTGTAAGGGATTCTATATTGTGGATTGGGTAGTGATTTACCAACTGAGAAGTGATACTCATTGTAAAGGAAAAGTTCAGAAGTGAAGCACAATTAGGCCAAAGCTACCATTAGTCATTCCTTTTTCTTCTTCTTCATGAAGGTTCATACTTCAAAACGGTTGCTCCAACTTTGGCAGTGGAAGGCCACTTTTCATCTGAAAAAAAGGAGAGAAGGCAGAAAGGCAGGAAAGAAAGAAGGGAAGAACAAAAAAAGGAAAGAGGGAAAGAAGGAAAGAAGGAGATTCTTAGATATGTTCTGGCGTTTTTGTGATATTTTTTCCAAATATAGCAAAACATAATCCATAGACTAAGTGTAATTGTATGGAGGAAATCAAAATCCTCTCAGATGTGTACTTATGTGAGAGAGATAAATTATGTCCAGAGATATCATTGTTCCACTAGGAGGAATGAGCACACTTCTGAGAGACTAGAAGAGAAAATACAGAAGTAACATAATAGTGTTGCCTTCTAAAAAGTGTTTTAAGATCTGTATTACCAGTGACTCGATATCATTGAAATGAATTTATTTGGGTTTTGTCCTAAGGAAAGGCTATTTACTTCAAGTACTTTCGCCTGAATTCAGAATGTTGAGGAACTACTTGAATAATTGAATGCATGTGGTGAAGTAAAAACAACACAGGTCTTCGCAGATGTACACTCAATAGCAAGCTGCCTGCATAAGTAGAAATTGCACCTTTAGCAAGCCAAAAAAATCCAGGCCTGAAGACAGACCTGTGTCACTTTTAGGGTAGGTTTTAGATAACATGGGCTAAGATAACATTTACTGAGTTTATTTATCTAATGGGTTTAGATAATATCCATTGGAGCAGACTGTGTTGATCTGACCTAGGTGACAAATCATGAAAGCACTGGATTAGATTTCTATCTCAAGGGTCAGATTGACACTTACTCTGTGATCGGTCAGGACAATAATTTAAAAAAAGAAGAATTGGAGAAGAAAGCAGGATTTACTGTGTGATAAAGATGCTGAATATCCTTGCATGTCCCAAAACTGAATGGGAAGAAGCAGTGGAATTTGTGAATGTCAGTTTTTCTTGACGTATGGAGGTGTCTAAATTGAAGAATTTAGTATTTTCTGTCATCATTTGGGGCTTTCTGTTACTGATACCTGAATCAGTGCCTCCACCTTGAAAGGTTATTAAAAGAATGCAGACTGCATGTTCATGGAAGCTGTCTTGTTAAATGCTCAGAATGTATATACAGGCTTCTTGTGGTAGAAACATGCCAGTTTCAGTACATGTTCTCACCACAGATCTGTGCAAGAATTTGGTAGTAGAGTATCATGGCTAATGAAGAGAACTAGTTTCCTGCCTGCTTGTATAAGCATATTGGTAATGATGAGTGACTTACGAATGGCATGCTGCTATGTGTATTTTGGCAGCTCAGGAGTTGCTTTGCTCCCTGTTCCTACTATATGTGTATTTTGGCATGTTGGTTTAGCGCATATTCCTAAATAGTATGTAGATTTATAATGTTGAGCCTGGGTCTGCATGTTGTATTCTTCCATAGCACCATGAATATTCCCCTTTCAAGAATAATTGAAAGGGGAAATGGGACATTGTTTTGTTAGTTTTATAGCATTGAAAGTCAGCAGGGAAACTGGGAAAGTGTAAAAAACTTTCTGTCACTATTATCTGAGAATTACAAAGCCAAAACGGGCATGGTTTAAGTTGTGTAGCTGAAGAAGCAAACTAAAAGTCTGAAATTTTGCCAAAAAAAACCCAAACAGAAATGACAACCCCTGCTCACCTCTAAAAGTCACTAGATCCCTTTATATTCCACTTAGAGATGGTTTATAATGACTTTAAAAGTTTATTTGATATATGCTTATCCTAACTGTGTCTAATTCATCTGTTGGTTGACAAATTAAAAATAATTTCATAGAAGGCTTTAAACTGGCTAGTGAAGGAATCTGACAACTAAAACCAGTTCTGTTTTACTCCCTGCCACAGGCCATGACTGCTGAATTAAGCAGCTTGCTGAATTAAGCAGCTTGCTGCCTAGTACAAGTACGAGTGAAGATGTGGCTGGTTTATATTGCAGGCTCTACCACTGAGTCCTAGTTTCTGGCCTGGCATGAGTATTTAACCCCCGTGTTCACAGCTTTTTCCTCACCCACAAAGTGAGACTGGTATCATGTCACAGGGTAGATATGAATATTTTAATAATTGCAAACTTTATTTTGAATCCTTTAATAAAAGATTCTATTAAGCAAACATTAATTATGAGGCAAGTTTTATGAAGGCTAAGTGCAATCTTGCTGAAATACAATTTTTAATCTAGTTTATAGAATTCAGAGCTTTTATGATTTCCTAAAAGTTTGTTATATAGTCTTACATTTCTGAGGTGAAATTAATGGGATCAGGGCTGGCCTTCTCCCAGAAGCTAGAATTCTCCTCTCCTGTCCCTTTGCACTGAGATCTGGTTTCAAAAAATACCGTCCTTGAAGTTCAGTCTGTGTCTCAATGCAGATATGCTGAAACTTTCTGAAAACTTGTGAGAAATTAACTGATATTTTGAAGGCCAGATAAGCCACGTAGTTTGAAATGAGGAAAGATATTTTTTTTGCCTAAATATTTGTTCTTTGTATTGCTTTGTGGAATACGAAGAAAAGGGTATGCTGTGTAACTTGCCAATAAAATTACAGAAGTTTGGTGTGGAGGTAGCCACTCTATCCTAGCTGTGTGCTGTAATAAAAGTGCTGTGCTACATTCTTAGAACAGTAATCAATCAGTGAGAAGGAATAATGGAATAGGTATAATACTTACTAATGCCTATTATAAGACCCCCTTATCTTCACCAAGAATTAGGTAAAGACTGTCACTCCCTTCCATATTTATGTACAATAAGAGCTCTGAAAACTCCAGTAATTTCAGGAAGGCACTAGGTGCTTCTGGCAAAGATGTCCTTCAGCCTATTTACAATTAAATTTTTTCCTTCAGCCTAATTACAATGAAATTATGTTTCAAAAAAATGACACTTTGTAGTGTTTTAAAGTATTGCTACTTGAAAATACATATAGAGTTAGTGTCCGGAGAGAAACTGAATGGTGGTGTAGTTAAACCAAGCCCTTTGCCTGTCTATAATACCCCTTTAAAGTATCCCTTTGTTTAGGACATTTGTATCTTGGCATGAGTTCTCATAATACAACTAATTTCATCTCTTCTTCTTGACAAGGGTATCCCCATGGTAGATTTGGCACTCTAGCAAGTATCAGTCACAAATCCTCGCACTCAGATAAGACAGCAGGAACAGTTCCAGAAAGAAGGCAAGTGGGTGTCTCTGAAGATTTGTAGCACTCTGACGTTTTGTTCTGCAAAAGGTTCTCTATTTTACATAAACATTTCAAAACATATTATTGTTTAGGTGGGATATTTTGTGACCTGTTTTACAATTCTCTTGGAAAAAAAAGGTTACCTACCTGCAGGACATTTTTCTTTCATTGTATTAAAAAATCTAAGGCCAAATGTGACTCAGTTGCACTGATATATATTCAGAATACCTCATCTAGCATCAGTAAACTCAGATTTACACCAGGTAAGAGAGGAATGGGATTCATATGTCTTCATCATTTTTGCTAGGGGGACACCAAGCAAATAAAGAAACCTCCTGCAGAAGACCAGCATTTCAAGACTCTTCAGCTAGCTGCCTGCAGCACCCAAGTGGAAGGTGGGAATGTGCTGCTCTGAGGCTGCTCCCTTATTATGTGCCAAGTACGCTGGTCAAAACCTCATGGTTCCTTCTCCCAGTCCAGTAAATCTGCTCCTTGTCCAGCCTTTTGCTCCTTTTTGCTGTAACAGGACAGTGAATATGAATTATAGATGAGGTCCATTTTGCCAGCATACTAGGATGGCAAAGCTGGATCTGAACATGACAATCTGTGCACATTGCTAACAAGAGCTCAACTGTGTGAAACAGAGGTTGAGGATATATGGGAGTAGAGAAACTAGGAGAATGGATCAGAACTGGTTCAGTGGCAATAGAGAAGCTTTGAATTTCAAAGACCCATTACCTTTTCTCTAAATCAGAGAGGGTGAAATTGTACATTTGTGATTTCCTAGTTCGCTGCTAAGTCATCTCTAAGACTCTTCTCAAGGCTAGGGCTTTTACAGAAAAGGCAAGACAGCTCCCCACTCCTAGTGTTAAAGGCAGATTTTGAATATATCTTTGCAAATTTCCAATCTTCACAATTTGAGGACTTAATCCTGATTCTAAGTGTAAAGACAGATCGAGAAGTAATGTAGGAAAAAACAGTATCTTATGCTGGCCTATAAGAGGTATTTTACACCATGCTGAAGGAGAGGAGCCTCAGTCTGAGACCATGACTATTTTTACATTCTTGTGAAAGTGTTAAGTGAAGACAAGGCATTAGGGCAAATCTTCTGAAAGCGTCTTGTAAGTAAGTCAGCTGTCTAACTTCAGTTATTAAGTTGAAGCCATAGTTGACTGTAATGTAGGAGAATGAAGATGCACTGAAGAAGATTAAGACTCAACATGCAGAGAAATAATGAGATGTAACTTTTAATTTATCTTAAAACATAAACTAAGGAATATTGGCTAGTAAGCCAAGCCATTTAAAGCAGTATTTTTTTTCCTTTTTTGTCTTATGGGCTGTTTTGTGTGCTTAGGAAGTAAATGTTATAAAAACAGCATTCAAATACAACCAGTGATTTAGTTTTTCTTTTAAATCATCTCCTTCAAAAAAAATTTGTATATATGAAATGTGAAAGAAGGTGGGCTTTTGTGCATGGCTTCCAGGCAAGTTTATTTTCTACATCAGTTGAAGAAGAAACCCCAAGTCGTAACACACTTTGTTCTCCAGGCAACAGAGGTGGGGCTTTAGCACTTCACAGCACTCTCCTTGTCAGGAAAAATATGTCTTCTGTCTGGGCTGTGTCACACTGTAATTGCTTTTACAGATGTACCCTTTAGACCAGGTTCTGCCACTGGTTACACTCAGTGGTGCTTATAGAAGAGTACAACAGAGGGACAAATTTGGTCCTCTGTTTGTAAGCAAGCAGCAAGAGAATGACACGAGTTGCCTTATTAGGCAACACAAAAGGAAATAGTGCCGCTTGGCAATCCTCACGTGTTCCAGCTGCCGGCATCTGTAATTCTTCAGCCCTCTTGGGCCTGTTCTTTTTCATTGTAAAACAGCAAGCCTTGAAAATACAGTGCTGGCTTGGCAACTGACCGCTGCCAGATAACAATTGACACTAGGACTAATTTAGTAATGTGTAGCTTTGGGGAGAGACATTTACTGTATCTCCTGGCGCAATTGATACAAAGCATGCAGCCGTGGCAAGCCCTTCATGGTATTTGCAAAGTGTCAACTTGAAAGAGTCAGGCTGCTCTTATGTCTGCTCTCAGAGGCAATTGCTGCAGCCCATCAAATGAACCTTCATGTAATATAAACAGGGAGACGTCCTCCCGCCATTCAGTGTTACTATTCTGTGCGGTTGCTAGTTATATCATATGTCAACACATTGTACAGATAATGAAAATGGGGAGTCTGAACTTGTATAAGAGATAAAGGTTTCCCTGGAGAAGCAAAATTACAGTGAACCTGTCAGGCACAGATTAAGGATTTTGCAAAATAATCAGAGACATAAAAGTTAGCCCTTTTGATATGACTGTTAGCTGTGGTATGACTTACTGTGCAGAATAATTCTATCAAATTAGTTCATTAATATGTAAGTTATAGTGATCTCTATAAAAAGGACTTTCAGCATAAAATACTGGTAGTTCTTTCAGGAATTCCAGGTGGGTGGGCTGAAAGCTATTGTGATAATGATTGCAGAACTAAAGACCTCACAAAAGAAATTTTCACCTGGGTTTTTGCAATAGATAGATATTTTGGAGAGGAGGTTTAAATGAGCATTATAAAATTCTCAGATAGAGATACTGTTTTCATCATTTCTCCCCTTTCATAGAAAAGGGTTTTTAAGCAATGGAAGGTTTCCAAATAGAACAATAGAAGGGTGGGTGTGTGCAATTTTACTTTCACTCACTGACTTTTTGCCAGAACAAGCAAAATGCTTAGTTCTCAGCAATTCAGCAGTGCTGTTTAACAAGACCTGCAATTGTAAGCTATCGCTGTGCTGAAAGCAGAATATATCCTCCCAACATTCAGCCTCTTCCGCAGCCCAGCTCACTGTGATGCTGCTCTGGGGCTATCTCAGTCAAACCCTCCGATAGCCACATGAACTGCATGACTGTTTCTGCTTCAGAGGCCCACAAAGAGCATGCAGACAAACAAGCAGCATAGCTGTTTCTCCTTAGTAATGTCTTCCCATGCCAGGTTAACTCTAGCCCTTAGGAAGTGATTGATCTGAATACTAAAACCCATCAGAACTTTAGCTGGTATCTCATGCAGAAGAAAACCCTTTGTATGGAATGACACATTACCATTTCTCCTGATTATTTTCCATGTCTTGTGTTTTTTTATATTCTCTGCTTTGTAACAAGAGATTTTCAAGCATATGAGCTTATAAAGGAATCACTGATCAATAGCCCCAGTGACAATGAATTTCTGCACAGGTTTACTGAAGGAATAGATTAAAAATTGATGCCAACAATTTATGTTAAAATTTCATTTCTGAAAAAAAAGAAAGTATTTGCAACTAGATAAAGTTCTAGCTATGAAATTTTAATCAATCAAAGGATGCTTATGGCACATTTCTATATATGTTGGGTTAATTCTGAACATATCTTGATGTTTGACTGAAACACAAACTGAACTGTGAACTGTGCCAGTCACAGCGGTTTCTGCTGTATCTATGCCCCTGTACTCAATGTGAGAACATTAAGAACATGAAACGTTAAAATGTAATGATTTCATTTTTCACTCCTCTGCATAACCCCATAATGAGAAGTCACAAAATTCACTGTGGGAAAATCATGATGTCTCCATGGTTTTATTACTCATTTTTCTTTTTTTTTTTCTTTTAATAATAACGTTGTTGTCTTAAAGCAACACTTCCATGTTCAGGTCTGTGATCAAACTCCTGTATTTGTATCACAGCCTATGGATCAAAACTATTCTGATTTCCAGTAGCATTCTTTGTATCACAGCACATGGATTAAAACTACCCCAATTTCCAGAAGCCCTAGCTGGCAGAATTCAGTATCTGGAAGAGTGAAAAGAAACTCTAGTTACCCAGGCTTAAGGATGTTGTTCTTAATCAGTTTGTGTGAACTAATTACATGGATAATATGAAGGCTTTGAGGGAGCAGAAGCCTGCTGCAGTGTGGCACCCAAGAAACAACCTCCTCTCACAGCAGCCTGGCCTGCAAACAGTGAGCAATCTTGCAGACACAAAAGGAGATATAAAATGACAGAGCCTACATGTGAAGATAGCTCTACAGAACTCTGCAGGGCACAATTCAAGACACTTCTTAATCTGTTTTATGTTCCCACTGCATTTGGAAATGCTATTTTTTATTTCAGGAGTGAGATAATTCATGATTTTGGGAGGAAATGGTGGGAATATTACATATTTTGGAGAGAAAATATTTTTTTTCAATGCTGTTCTGCAAGTGACAGAAATGTACAGCTTACTGTGATGATACAATTTTGCTTCAAACTATTTAGTAGATTGTGATTAATAATTTCTTAGTAATCAAAAATTAACCCTATATACTCTGTGTTAATAACATAATAAGGGAATTGAGAAAGGTGAAGGAATTAAAAACAAAAGTCACCAGAAAAAAACTGGTGCCTGTATGAGGTTTCACTGGAAATGAACATGATGTAGCAATGGAAGTCCAGTGGATGACAAAGATCAGCGATCTGCTTTGTGGAAATTCTGTAACTGGCACATAGCTACATCAAACACAATGCAACATTTGCAAAGAAAGCTATGGTAGGTTTGACTTTACTTGAAGACTGTCAGCAACTTATAGAGATGTGAGTACTCCAAAACAAATCCCTGTTTTGTCGTGTTGCAAGAATCTTTCTTTGCATTTACCTTTACAAGATGAATCTAATCCTAACCTGTGGACTGGGAGCTCCTATTGCTGCTTTGCTGAAATGTTAGTTTTACAGACACGACAACAATGTCAGTGCTTCACTGTGATTGTTTTGTTCAAGATGTTCATATTAAGAAGACAGTGATACATAATGCCAGACTTTTCCCTTTCTCCAGGGAACAAGTTTTGGGAATCGGTGCAACGTTCTAAGCAATAACTTGGCATCTTTTAACACTTTACATCATTGCTGGTGGGAAGCATATTCATACAGAAGTATAACAATGTGTGCAAGACAAACTCGATGTAAATATCTCATGAGATAAATGTTGGCTGTAGCTGTCTGAATTAAATCATATAACTTCCTGTATTATATTTAAAAAATGGCATCCAATTTATAAGATTTTTTTTTCTAAAGCTGTTAACAGAAAGTTCCAAAGTGTTGTCATGTGGTTAAGAAGACAAAAACTTTTGATTAAAAGAACTTTTCATCCAGACATTAAATCGTTAAAATAAAATGGAAGGATGATATTTTGGATAAGAACTCAAGAAATTTGGGTGAAATCCCATCTGTGCTGCAGATCTGCTGCATGAACTTTGAGAACTGATTTAATCTGTATTTGACTTAAATCCCTCTTTATGAATTGAAGGTGATGATACTCAATTTGTCCTCCTTGGGAACACCTCAAAAAATGCATATGTGACTTGGACCTTACCTCCTTTGTTTCCCATAATGCTAAAAGTACAGAAAGGAATTTTAAAAGTGAATATCTGACTGAATTCTTGACAAGTTGATAATTTTAATGCTATTGTACAGAGATGGTACTATATGTACTCTAAATATTAGGTTGTCATTTAAATCTAGTCATTAGATATGGCATACTGGAAAAATATTTTCATTCTTCTGACTCATGTGCTCTTGAAAAAGATTTCTGTTTAGATAACTGAATCACAAATTCAGTAGATCAAAGGCCATCTCTCTACCTTATTGAGACAACGGTGTCCTCAATGTGACCATGACATGCTGCTAGAGTATGGATGGTAGCACTTGTATCTTTACATTGTACAAGTTGTTATATCAAACTGGTTTCTGGAGAGCAAATTTAACTTCCTGAGTGGTACCACCGTGAAAAGGTTGCAAAGCAAACAGTTGCCTGACACTGCAAACCTCATAACATGGATGGGTATTGAATGGGAGACCTTCACTACCTAATCAGTTTGTTCTTCTCTCTTGAAACTGAAATTGTTGCCTCCAAAGAAAGGTTATTAAAATAATAATAATTTGAAATTGACAATATAAAATAAGATTTGAGATTCTATTTTCAAGTCTATCATGAAAAATATTGCTGTTTTCAGAGATAAGCCTAAATCTGGAAGCTCAGATCAAGACCAGATTTTATTGCTGTGGAAAATATCACTGCACACCAAGATTCATTATTACTTATTCTCGCAGTCTTTACAGTAGTTGAATTTTGGAGCAACTTACACTCTACAAAGGGGTTTGAATGGTTTTAATTAAATGTTGATAAAACAGAAAAGGAATCTTGGGATGTGAAAACAAATTAATTCTGGTCATTAGTCACCTGACAAGCATATTACAGTACAGATATTTTATAGCTCCATGGATGCTTGTGAAACTAGAAAGATGGTATTCTAAATGGATTCTTTGTTAGATGCTTTGAGTCACTGTGGATATCACTTTAGTTACCTGCAGCCATTACTGAGTCAGTTATGTAAAGTGCTTTCAAGGCAATATACTTCCATGCTTGTGGCTGATTTTGAAAATGAATTCTGAAAGCTAAACTGTAAAAAGTATGGGATTAGTTTAACACAGTACAGAAACTGCTGTAAAATCTTGAGATGAACGAAGCAGAATGTTTTGGCAACATGCAGCTGTTTGTTAGCTGCTCTTATGGACATTGCAGAATTACGTCACATATTAACCCTCCTGCCCCTCTTTGTATTTTTTTGTTTGTTACATGTCAGATGAAGTTAACATTAGTCCTCTGCTCTTTGCATCCAATACGGTCCTTTTGTCAGCTGTGAAAAAAATAACTTACATAATAAAATAGGCTAGCCCCACCTTAGCTAAACCATGAGGAATTAGGATACAGATCACTGATTTTACACATTGATCAAGCCTGTTCTTTGATAAAGAAATTTGTCTGTGTAAATGGAAAAGAGTGTGATGTATGTGGGAAAAAGTCCTCCATGTTCCCTAGAAATCTGCTCCTAAAATGTATATTACTAGGATTTTGAGGGACAGATAATTTCTTCTATTTCTATATTAATTTTTCTGGCAGTTCCTTCAGATCTGAGGTTAATTTTACCAATGTACTGTTGCTTGAAGTTACCTCATTTTAGCTGTTATCCAGAAAACAGCTTCTTGGTGTCAGCTTATCAGCACAGAATATTTCAGAGACTGAAAGATGTTTGGGTATCCAGATTACATATTTGTGGGAAAATATCAAATTGGAAGAGAGCATAAAGTAAATGAAAAAACCTAGGCCAGAAAGACTAATTTCTTTATCATAATATAACACTTTGTGATCATGAGTTTTCCACCAAGAACAAATATGGCTTGCATTTTGTCTCTAACAGAGATGACAAAGAAAAAGGGAGAAAGGAAAAGAATGAAACATTGGCATTTTCCTGGCTGACTGACAGACTTGGAAACCCTTGAAGAGTGAGTCTGCCTAGTGAGCTGGCAGCAGATTGCTATAATTGACACCTAGATCACCTTTGCTATCTGACTTTCAGGAGTTTAAAGGTCATGTGAGCATCAGGCCTGAGATACTCTGGGAAACCCTGAACAACCTGTGTGAAAGCAGCTTGTCTGGGTGCTTACCCTGATATTCTATGTCAGGGAAGATATGAACTCCCCTATTAATGGAGTAAGTCTGCACAGAGGATGCAGATGATAGAGTGATGCAAGACAATTAGAATTTTAGTGAATTTCACTATTTTCATGAAATGCTGAAAGTTTCAAAGAAGTTAAAAATGTTTGATCAGAATTCTTTGGCCAGCTGAACCTTCCTGAAACTTCCATCCTTCCTTGGGTGGAAGTTACCTTCTGGCTAAGTGGGAATTTACTGGCTTAAAGTGAGTGTATTCTAGTTAGCCTCCAAATACTACAGTTGTATGTTACATGGCAATACTACATGCCTGCCAGGGTATCAGGATGGCTTCTGCATGTATAACTGCTGGGATACCCACTTACAAGGAAACAAAATATTAAATACAGAACAGAGAGTGATAAACCTGCCAGTGCGACCCTGTGCTCCTGAAGTACATTCCATAAGAGGTCTGCATGGCTAAACTTTTGAGGAAAGGGCAGAACAGGAATAATACCAGCAGTTAGCAATAGGAAGGTTCTTTCTGTCTCAAATCTCTGTGCCTCTCTAGTTTACAGGTGCCACCTACAAAATGTCATCTCTGGCAGAGCAGCATTAAGCAGAGCTAAACAAAAGGAAGAATTAGGTTCATTATCTTAAATTGGTTTTTCTTAGAATGAGCTTGGAACATAATATAATTAAGGAAATAAAATACTAATAAGCAATTCTTTTAATATGATTGACCAAGAAACCGTGGTGGTTTGCCCGTGGCTGGATACCAGGTGCCTACCAAAGCTTCTCTATCATTCCCTTCCTCAGGTGGACAGGGGAGAGGAAGTATAAGAAAATGATCATAAAGACAGGGAGAGATCATTTACCAGTTGCCATCAAGGGCAAAACAGTCTCAGCTTGGGGAAATTAGTTTAATTTATTGCCAATTAAAGCAGAGTCAGATAATGAGAGATGAAACTAAACCTTAAGAACACCTTCCACTCCATCCCTTCCTTCTTCTTGGGCTTGACTTTACTCCAGAATTCTCTATCTCCTCCCCTTCAATGGCTCAGGGGGATGGGGAGTGGGGGTTGTGGTCAGTTCATCACACGTCTTTTCTTCCTCCCCTGGGGAGGACTCTTCATACTTGTCCCCTGCTCCAGCCATGTAAACCCCATAAAAAACAAACAAACAGATCAAAATGGGTAGCCTTCACCCATTTAAAAAGCAAGACTGATCTTTTGAGCCTTTGCTACTGAATGTAATGCTTACATACATGCTGTAATAGCTGGACGTGATGATCTTAAAAGTCTTTTTCAAACCTAGTTGATTCAATGACTCTATGATTCTATGCAATGCCATATGTTAATATCAATGGCATTGCATCCAACAAGCACACTGTGCTGCTTTGTAAGAATTCGGAGAAAAACAGACCCCTGGGAAGTTACCACTGAGAATGTTACAGTCTTCAGCTTCTGTTTCTTTGTTAAAACAAGATAGTCAGTTTTATCTCACATAATGGCAGTTGGTTTTGTTGGTTGTAGCTGGCTGTAATTCTTGGAGATTGAAAGGGTTGAAATATTGAAACGTGCATCTTCACTGTGAAACACATATTGTGCAAATATAGACTGCCACCCCAAAAACAGAAGGAGGAAAATTACAAAATTGGAAAAAAGAGCATCAGTGTTTCAAAACACATGCTATGGAAGACTCTTTTTCAACGTCAATGCTCATTTATTTTCCTCCACTTCTAAACCCCTTGTATTATCCAGGCTCAAACTTCAGAGTCAGGAGCAAGCAGAGGTTTGGGAGGAGAATGAGAAAAACGTTTCTTTTATGACATGACATTCTGCTGTTAGTTCATAATGAAGATTCAGTCAGTGAGCACTGAACTCAGATCTGACTTACTCTTTAAAAAGTGAAAAAACACCTTATAAAGCCGAGTTTCAATTTTCTAACACCATGGTTAATAAATTCCCCAGCTGCCTCCTTGTACTATAATACATTCAAATCCACTTTTCAAAGACCCGAGGTGTTATGATGCATTGTGTTTTCCTCTACCTCAGAACTGCTGCCAGTGACAATGAGACCTCTGCATCCTAGAAAGTCAGCCAGCGTGAATCTCATCTTTCACCTTGTGCTCGAGCAAGCCTGTCACCCGTGACGAGACAACTCACAGCAAACACAAAGCTAGCTGAAGCAGTGAGGCTGAGGGCAGAAAGGTGGCTGTGAGAATAAGGGAACTGCACATCTTTTCCCCATAACTGAACTGAAACAGCATGCTAGTCCCATTGCTTTTATGTACATATTTTTGGCAGTAAGTGAATTGGAATATGTTGTTTTCTGCTACCACAGAGAGTCATCCAGCACTTCAGTTAGTGAACACATTATTTCATTCTGAGGTTTTACTATTGCCACTCCAGATTCTGGTCTGCTTGTACTGTCTATAAGGAGACATAGTAAACATGGTCGATTTAATCCTACTGTATGAGAAAGAAAATAAGTACTTTTTATCACACAGAGAAGAATTAAGATTTTAATTGTGAATTCTCAGGAAAACTAACTTTGGTTTGGAGGCTTCCCATGTTCTTTGTTAGGAGATAAGAAGGGGGAAAATCCTTTTTTCTAATTATTCTGCAATATTTGCCTGCATTTGGAGTGGCTCTAAAGCAATTTACATTTAAGGCATTTATGTAGCAGTTTTATTAGGCAGCAGGCACAACAAGCAGTGCCATTTGGATGGTTAATACTTGCACCAGTAGTGGAACTCTAAGGCATAGAGCCAGAGGCCAAGTGACATTAGCTTCTCAAGAAATGCACTAATCGCCTTAGAATTGCAATGCCTGTAGAGTCTCTCAGGTCTTATGTAATGGAAATTGTAAGGGGAAGGATAAAAGTCAGACTGTGTATTTACTGAAGGTTATTGACGTAGCTATGACATCACTGACGGACAGTCACAAGATACCTTTTGTGTACATAGCCCAACTGCCAGTTGGCAATTAGTGCAATGCCACCCAGGCAGCTGAAAATTTGGTACTGTACCTACAAACACTCTCCAGGAGGCATTTCACTAACGGCCAGCTGCCTTTCAAACTCCGTATACTGAGAATTGATTCAGGGATCATTTTGTATAGCAAGATGGAGACAGAATCATCCAAAAGTTTATTTCTGTCTACATGTCGTGTTTTCACTTCCCCTGCTTTGTTCATCAGTTTTATTTTCTGAAGCCAGGGCTGGAATCACTTTGAAACACCTTATTGTGAAAAATGGACACTACTATTTTCTTGCTCTATCAGTTACTGCTGCATTTGGCAAGCACAAGGACTAAAGGCAGGGAAGGAGTTGCTCAGGAGCAGATATTCACATACCTTCCTAGTCCCAAAGAATGGAAAGATTTCAATCTCCTAAGTGCCAAACAAATTCACTTGAGGTTTCATGTTCTTAACAGAGACTTTGCCCTTTCACAGAACCTAGAGACAGATCGGCTTCATTCATAGAGACAATAAATTATGAGCTCTAACTCTAACTCCACTGCCAGTGAACTTCGTATTTCCAGTACCACCATCAAGGCAGAAAACACTATTCAAATTATTATAAAACCATGTGATTTCATGGGCCTTATCTTATATCTTGAAAGAAACCATTCTGCTGAAATTGAGAACATTATTCTCCCAAAGTAGAAAATTCTTAACAGCAAAGGAAATAACACACTGGTTTCAATCCAATAGCTTGATGTTTGTAGGAGCAATATTAAATTCTAATTCAGAAAAGTTTTAGACAATAGTGATTCAGATTGCTTCTCTACATCAAACTCATAAAGAGCTCAGAGAGAGTTTGCCTCATAACTGTGAGCCATGATGTGCAACCACAGTGATGCAATTTGCCATGCAAAAGTGATTAAAATCAGTATATCTGCTTGTAAAGTAATCTGCAAATATTCTGCTGATACATGCTTCCCTTTGAGATCAGACCTTATCCATGTTACCCACTGTTTCTGTATCTGCAATGCCCTTAAAAAGATTGTCACACAATCCACTTGTCTGCCTGGGAGGTAAGTGTCTGTTGGATAAAGTGCCTCTTCCCCAGCACTTAAAAAATTGCCCATGGACTAAAATACAAGTGTGCATTTTGTGAACAGACAGAAGGGCAGGATTATGCTCAGTCCACTAGGAGACCCAAGCACTCTCAAGTTTAAGCATCGTGCTGGAATAAAATTACATCAATGGTTTTGTACTTCTAAGTCTTCAACATACCATGATCACCTTAATAAACACTGATCACTGAGTACTCTCAGTGAGCACACAATTACTTCTTTGTCTCCAGGAATAAAATGTGAATGGTAAAACACTTTTGAAAGGAATGATGTTTATTTTGCTTTAGTGTTGTTATTTATTTTAATTACTATTTCTTTACTATTGTTCTCGCAGATGTCATATAACATACTTCCCCACCTTTTCTGTTATTAGGATCTTTCACTAGTGACTAGTATTCATGAAGCAACTAAAAGGTAATGGAAGCTTCTTCACCTTTCATGCTTTCAGCTGGGTGCCATGATATCATTTGGGATGCAGTCATAGAATCATAGAATGGTTAGAGTTGGACAGGACCTTAAGATCATCTACTTCCAACCCCCTCTGCCATGGGCAGATACACCTTGCACTAAACCATGTCACCCAAGG
>NW_009918912.1:0-467 GCF_000696875.1 Nestor notabilis
GTACCCCCCGGCCCCCTGGCCGCCCGGTCGTTACCCCCTCTCTGCCCCAGGATGCTGACGGTCATAGCCTCACCGGGATCAAACTCCAGGGACAGGAGATAATGGCGCCAGGATGGACCCACGCAGGACTGCAACCACAGTGCCCCTGTGCGCAGCGGTGTCAGAGCCTGCCCAGCATGGGGGGATTCGGGGGGGTGGACCCAGAGCGGGGATGCATCCACCAAGTGTCCCCCCATGCTCCTGGAGCTGTGCTGTAGAGCGAGATCATGGCATGGCATGGCACGGCAGGGCATGGCACAGCATAGAATGGCATAGTATGGTGCAGCATGGCATAGCAAGGTGCAGCATGGCATGTCAAAAAGTGCTCCGAAGCACCTGATTTGGGGAAGAGCTGCTGGGCACTGGTGGTGCCAGTGTTGGGAGTGCTGGAAAACACGGTGGTTTGGCTTTGTGCCGGCCGCTGGGCC
>NW_009918912.1:522-1001 GCF_000696875.1 Nestor notabilis
CCCCCGGGTGGTTGTGGGGGGGGCGGCGGAAAAGCCACTGGAAGCTTGGGGACTTCCAGGGGTGCCAGTGCCAAGGGGACAGGTTTAAGCATGGAGTATGGAGTGAGCGCATGGCAACGGACCACTGGCTCTGAGGTGGCTGAAGGTGGCACTACACCATGGTGAGGCCTCTGCTTGTTCCTCCTATACCCATCCCCATGGCATCGCACCACATATCCCTCTGGTACCCATGGCTACACCCCAACCCCCATGGCAATGCTTACTTGATCACGCCCCATTCCTACAGCAGCACCACTTCCTCATAGCAATACGATCCCCACCCTTCCAGTGGTACCCATGGCTGCACCCTATCCCCATAGCAATGTCTCCATGACTCCTCATCCCCATGATTACATCCTGTCCCCACGGCAACGTCTCCAGGACCCCCCCATTCCTACAGCGATACCCCATCCCCATGGAAACGTACCCCCTATCCCGTC
>NW_009918913.1:0-12364 GCF_000696875.1 Nestor notabilis
ACTAGTCCAGAAGTGTTTCAAGTCTGGATGTCAACACATACATGCAGAGTCACCTCCACTTAAAAGGTGCATCCATTTTGTGTACTAAGTGCTTTTTAAAATTAATTACTATATTGGAGACTAATTACTTATGGAGATTTACATGGGCAACTATTAGAAAACACCTTTGAGAATAGCTGAAGCTGTTTGACCTCACTGCTGGAGCTTGGAGAATCTGTTTCTGCACATCACAGCAACTCCAGCTAATGCTGTGGAATCGCTAAATTGAAAATACTTCACTTGGATGCACTAAAGCTCCTACTCTGAGCTGTGTGAGGGATGCCATGTAAGCTACAGTCAGCTTTTCTATCAGCTCAGCCCCTGGGCAGGTCAAGTATACAATTGTATTTATTTATTTTTAAAGAAAGAAAACAATAACTAGGCATGCCTATGGCCAAATAAAGGAAAAGATAAATAATTACATTTCCAGGCATTGTGTTCTGTTACTGACCTTTTTCTAGTTATATTGCAGAAAGTTTGGTCAGAGGAAAAAACAAACATGTATCTGTCTCAGTCTTAGCTAGGTAATACCCTTCAAAAGCTGGGCATGAAGTTTTACCACCAGTCAGGTAAAATATGGAGTTCCCTTTGATTTGGAAGAGGACTAAGATAATAATCAGACTAAATATGTATTTATTCATTTGTTTAGCACAATTTAGTGCTGTATTATGTCACATCTAGTCTTGTTGGAAGAAAAGACTAAGCCCTGATTCCCAAGAAATTTAATTTATTGAAAAGGCTGATCTGGTCATTTTAAAGCAGTTCAGGAGAAAACTAAATTTATGAATAAGGTAGATAAAAAGACATTCCTAAATTAAAAAAATGGGAAATACATTTTACCCTAACTTGATTGAAGGGAAAAGCAAAAGTGAAGCAGCAGCCATAGGTATTCAAATCTAGGATTAGTACCGTGTAATCAGACCAGTTCAGATCTGAGGCAAACTTCAGCATTTTACGTATGACAAATTGAGGTCTCTGCCGTACCATGTTGTCAATTCAAGTTGAAATTCAAGTTGTGTCACATTCTCAGAAGACCCTTTGCCTGAGTTCACCAATTATTTAGAAAAAGCTGCTAGAAATATCAGTTAAAACTCAAACATTGTTGATATTCAGAAGAGTGAGGCAATGGGGATACAACAGGGTCTAATCCAGCCACTTTGCATAATGTGATTTATTCCCCACAGTGGTTACTTTACCCTCAAGGTTTACAAGTTAAATACGTAAATGCAAAGTACTGTAAAATATTGAAATAAAACCAACTTCAGCTCACTTTGTTTTTAGGAAAAGGCCTCAATTGTGCAGGAGTCTTGAGCTTGCCATGTATAAAAGGCACTTTTATGTGAAATTCACCTACATAGATAATGATCATAAAGGTAAGTGGTGTAGATTGGTGGACCCTTGCTAGCTTTAGCCAAACTGACAGAGGCTATGGAAATGAAGCTATCGAGGAATAGAAACCCCAAGAGAAGCCAAACAAACCCCTGGAAACCATTTCCAGGCATATGA
Organism: Nestor notabilis; assembly: GCF_000696875.1. Taxonomy (NCBI): domain Eukaryota; kingdom Metazoa; phylum Chordata; class Aves; order Psittaciformes; family Psittacidae; genus Nestor; species Nestor notabilis. Next base: position 1,546 of record NW_009918913.1, read on the forward strand.
ACACTAAGAAAAGTCACTAGGACTAATCAGCACGATCCACCATGGGGAAATAATGCTTGACCCACTTGATGAACACCTGCAGTTGAAGGGACCAGCCTGATCAGTGAGGGGACAGCAGTGGATGTTGTCTGCCTGGACTCCAGTAAGGCCTTTGACACTGTCTCCTATAAGAGCCTCACAAGCTGTTGATAAATAGCCAGGATGAGCAGACAGAGAGGTGGATTGAAAGCTGACAGCAGCTGGGCCCAGAGAGTGATGGTCAGTGGTACATTCTAGTTGGATGCCAGTGTTGTACCCCAGGGGTCAATAGTTGGTGCGTAATAATAAATAGCATTGTAATAAAAAGTCCTGTTTAACATAGAATGGTTTGTCTTGGAAGGGACTTCAAAGATGATCTAGTTCGAACCCTCCCTGCCATAGGCACCTTCTACTAGACAAGGCACCAACAAAATCTCCATTTACAAAAGCTGTATGAAGGCACTCAAACATAATCCAACTTATGGCAAAACTTTCTGAAAAAGCTCTTTAGCAAATCTTCTGGTTTTATTGTTGGAAGCCATAGTACCTTTAAAGCAAAGGTTCGCGGTAGCTGATGCTGTTCTCATGAGATAAAGGACTCAGAAGAGAAAAACAGACTAAGATAACAAGATCTAAGGGTGAGGCGCTGGCACAGGGTGCCCAGAGAAGCTGTGGCTGTCCTATCCCTGGCACTGTTCAAGTGCAGGTTGGATGGGGTGTGGAGCAAACGTGTTCTAGTGGAAGGTGTCCCTGCCCGTGGCAGGGGGCTGGAACTGGATGAGCTTTAAAGGTCCCTTCCAACCCAAACCATTCCGTGATTTTATGACCAGTATTATGAATGTCCTCTACTGTCTTTCAGGCTTATTTGAGTTTTCTTCTTACAGAACATGACTTTAGGAAAGGTCAGAAACTGAAGTAATCCTATATAGCATGCACAAACTCTTAAAATTATTGCTATGATACATATGCATTCTCTGATGTCTCTAAAATTTTTAAATAATTATTTTATGTACAAAACCCAGAAGTACCTCTTATAGAGAAAATAATACTACTTCAAATGCTGAGAGCCAATTTCTCAGCTCACTTCAGGAATTCCAAGAAGAATATTCACAGAAACTAGACTTGCAGGAATGTGACTTGCCCTGCTTAGGAGTCACCAGAGAATAGGAGAGAAGAGCTCTTCTAGGTGGCAAGTCACACGAAAAACTAACTACAGATGCTACAGACTGTCTCCCACAGAAGTGTCTTTCACTTCCTTGATGTGGGAAGCAGACTAGCTTCACTAGGCTAAAGTTAGCTTTCGAGTAGCTTTGCAATACCTCTTCCCTTAGGAAAAGAAGGCAATGTTTCTCCTTCTCTGCAACTCTTGTAAAGCCTACATAATTGCAAATACTCTCAGACTGTTTGCAAATGGAAAAGACAGAAAACATCAATACAGTTTTGTTCTACAGCTTTATGGGTTTAGAAAATAAGGTGTGCTCTCTGGCAGCAGCACTCTGACATTAAACAGGAGCCTGGCAGAGGCTGCAGCAACCCTGCCCCAGGCTCTCCTCACATGCAAACGTCTCCAAAGGAACTACCTACAAAAAAGGCTGAACACTTGCATTCCTTCTTCATTAACTTCTGGTACCTTCTGGAAACTTCTACTATCATAATACATAAGAATAAATAGCTCCACTCTGGACTTCAGCTACTTTCATTGTAGAGAGCAAACCATAACTTTCTCTTCAGGGAAAACTTCCTCTTTAGAGACTTTTCTAAGAATAGCCTAAAGCCTATCCAACTTCCTTTGAAAAGGAAACCTTTCGGTATGCCACAATAGGTATTTTAGAAGCCAAAGCAGACCACAAACTAAATCAGCAAATGTAGCTATCTATATTCAAAGTATCCGGAGTCAAAGCTTCTGTGTAAAAAACCCCAGCTGTTTTCCCAGAGGAGTTTTCCCCACCAAAACTCATGATTCCTCATGCTCATCATTAAAAAACACTCACACCATGCACCCACCCAGAAATCTGGCAAGACCTAGAATGAAACAGAATTAACCCTTTTGCAAGGTGTATAGTCCAATAATCAAATATCAGCCAGTGAATATGAAAAGTTACCTGTCAAAACTTGTCCCTCCTCAATAAAGGATTGAAAAAAAAAAAAAAAAAAAACAACCAAAAAAAAACCCCCACAAACCCTTAGCTTTTTTTGACACTTCTTTTAAAAGAAAAATAAAATATATTAATTTTATCATCTCATTCAATAGCTTTGGTTACTTCATGGGTATTTAGGGTATCTCTCAGATCTTCATTCATTTTCTGCTTTTGGCCTGAGGCAATCTCACTCAATATGGAAGAATGCGAGGGTTTTAGTTGTGCTTTATAAGAAGTTAATGAATTCATAGCTGTGGAAGTATTCATTTAGAATGGACTCAATTTCACTGATCACCTTTAATGACATGCTGTTGTCAGAAGAGTAATCCCATTTCTGAACCCTTGTCCTGCATCCCTGAATATCTAGTTGCAGTAGGTAGTGTGTTTCCAGCAGGTCATCCTTTCTTTCCCAGTCAGCACTAATGAGACATCTGGAGTGCTGGGTCCAGTTCTGAACTTCCTAGTAAAACACACACATGAAAAGAGTCCAGCAAATGGCCACAAAGATGATTCAGGCCTCGGAACATCTGTCATACTAAGACAGAACCAGAACAGCTCAGCATGGAGAAGAGAAGGCTCAGAGTAGATACTATCAATGCAAATAAATATCTGATGGGAGACTGCAAAGAAAACTGAGACAGACTTGTCTTAGTGATACCCAGTGAGAGCAAAAGAGGTAATGGATACAAATTGAAATACAGGAAATCCCATGTGAACATCAGGAAATACTTCTTTAATGCAAGGGTGACTGAGCACTGACAAAGGTTGCCTGGAGAGGCTGTGAAGCCTCCATCCCTGGACACATTCAAAACATGACCAGACATGGTCCTGAGAAACTGAGGGGGATGGACAGATCAGCCTCCACAGGTCCTTTCCAACCTCTCGTCCTTTCTACAATTCTGTGATTTTTGCACAGCTGCAGATCCATCTATGGTGTACCTAAAGCTATGATACAATCAATAGCATCACCCAAAGCTACATGCTTCTACAAGGACACTGCAGAGGAAAATTCCATGCGCTTCATCAGTGTCACTGGTTATCATTACAGTATTTTTAATGAATCCCTTAAAGACATTGAAGAAACACAAAGAAGGCTTGACATATTAAAAAGAATTACCATTGTACATTAATAACAGCATTCACCTATGAAAACAAATCACAAGTTGTTGATGGCTCAGTTGTGCAGCCTTGCCTACAACACACTATTCTGCAACCTGCTGTGGCTCATAAATTAAGGAAGGTCAGATTTTATCAGCAGATGAGAAGTAACCCAGATGTTCACAAACAGCCTGCAGCATTGGAAATAAAACTGGCCACACACTTTCCCAACCTGATCTGAACCAGTGTCCCAGCACGACAGCAGTGATTAGTATGTGGCTGAACATGGAGCCCCCAGATAACTCCTAGGTAACCAAATCGCGGAAACCCGTGATCATAAGGCAATAAACCGGCAGTTCCAAGGGGTAATACTTCTTCAGCTTTTCTCCACAGTTTATTAAATAGCATTATCATTTGCCTATCATACAGAACTAATTCTCACACAATTCCTACTGGACATGCTATTCTTTAGTTTTCAGCTTGAACTTCAGTAAACTTACAGCAACTGCTGAGAGTTTTCTTTTCAGGAGAGGTACAGTAGGATAATAGATACAAAAGGTCTGATTGTTTTCCCTAAGGATCTACCATTGTATTTCGATGGGCCTGTAGAGCAGAATAAAGCACCTGGATACTTAATTTTCGGTTTTGGATATTCATACCATTACTCTATCTCCAGAAATGTACAAAGCTCATTTAAACATTATTATGAGGCTGCATAGAGTGCTCCAACACTGGTTACAGACAGTTTCTATTCAATCCCCACATTCCTCAGCAAATCCTTCACTGATTCAGAAGTAATTAAAATTTGGAAATAATTCCGAAGGCAGGTTAAAGTTCACCCAACACCTTGTTTTATCCAGAGAAAAACGTGACATGAATTGCACAAAAGTCTTTTCACCCCACCGACAGAAAGTGTTTGGAGTGGGAATAACATTTGGGAAGGCAGCACTTCTCCGTAACACTGCTGTTTCCTGCACCTCAGATGTGAAATGCACAATTGCTCCACATGGATCTAATAGACTAGAAATGGGAAAGTGAACACATAGGTATGGAAACATACTGAAGTATCATCATCCATATTACTCCTAAATTGCTTAAGTAAATAGCCTCCCTAGAAGAAGCTTATGGTGCTTTAAGAGCAGCAATGCTTTCAGCTCTTTTTGTGACCACTCAACACCATACTAAAGCTCTCCCAGTGCAGAATGCAGTGACTTGCAGAGACTTCTGCAGATAGTGCTTTACTCTGGGTGGGGAGAGGAGCTCACAAAATAAAAGTGCCTCTACTCATGTATCCCAGATCTTACTTTTCTACTGAGCAGTGCAGAAGTTTCATTTGCTGGCTTTCAAGTAATCAAAGTGTACATAAAAAAATACAACTTCAGCTAAAACTAAATTCAACAAGAATGTGTACTTCTCCCCTTACTTAAGAGTTCTTCAATCTCATTCCAAGCAGCACACAGTGAAAAATGTTACATTATCTGACAATTTGTTGGGTTTGTGTGGCAAGGTTTGGGGGTTTGGGGGGTGGTGCTACAAGGGGGCGCTTTTACGAGAAGCTGCCAAAGCTTCCCCTATGTCCCATAGAGCCAATACCAGCCAGCTGAAAGACGCACCCGGCGCTGGCCAAGGCTGAGCCCATCAGCGATTATGGTAGCATCTCTGGGATAACATATTGAAAGGGGGAAAATAAGCTGCTGCATGATGGTAAGTGCAGCCAGAGGGAGGAGTGAGAATATGCAAGAGAAACAGCTCTGCAGACACCCAGGCCAGTGCAGAAGGAGAGCAGGAGGTGCTTCAGGTGTCAAGATTCCCCTGGAAAAGACTCACGTTGGAGCAGCACATGTAGAACTGTCTCCTGTGGGAGGGACCCCATGCTAGAGCAGGGGAAGGGTGTGAGGAGTCCTCCCCTGAGGAGGAAGAAGCAGCAGAAACAACATGGGATGAACTGACCACAACCCCAATTCCCAGTTCCCTGTGCTTCTAGGAAGGAAGTAGTGAAGTTAAGCCTGGAAAGAAGGGACGATTGAGGGGTGAGTAATCTCTCTCTCTGTCCTTAACTCACCAGCCTTTCACTGTATGTTCTCTCCCCTGTCCAGCTGAGAAGGGGGAGTGATAGAACAGCTTTGGTGGGCACCTGGCTTCTAGCCAGGGTCGACCCACCACAACTGCCATTTAAATATATTAATTCTGAGCCAGCTGATCTAAATTAAATAGAGAGAAGGCTTTAAAATTAATATGTTCCAATAGTGTAATTAGCTGATCCTTCACTTTACTGGCTCCAAGCCCCAAATTAGCAAGTTCTAGGTTTGACAATTTATATATATCTAACTTGAAACAGCGCACACAATAGAGCATTAACTAAATACCTGCACAATTCTCTCTGGAAAGAACAGCTAGCTCAAAGCATCAGGTACTTCAAGAATGAAACCCCTGCCCTTTACATAGCTCACTGCCTTGTCTCACTACTTCTGCAGAATTTTGCTTCCAGCAAATACTATCTGTGCCTTTGTCACTGCAAAATTACTTGCATTAACATTTTATACAAGGTCTGCACCTTAATGTCACCTAAAAATACCTTTGGGTGAGCCTGTTTTATGGTAAAGAATTGAATCAGAAGTCCAACTCTCAGTCCCACATGACTTCACCTCGGTTTTCAACTGCCCTTTGCATTATAGGAACCAACACGTTTCATGCAAAAGAAAGAGCAATAGAATAGGTGCAATTTGGATTAGGGTTTCATTTTACCAGTGTTCGTATTATGAATACAAGATAAGACACAAGCTCTAGAGACACTGACTATGTAACTCCATCATTGATACAAGGTAATATAAAGACTATACTGACACCAAAACATGAGTTCGTGCAGCCCCTCTCCCCAGTTAAGCTGAAAACTGCTAAATTATATAAACAAAGAAAGCGGGTTTCCACCAGTGTTTGAAAGCTGATCCAATGCAAAACATAGCCACACAGTGTCTAATACTAACAGTGGGGACTTAAGACAGGAGCACATGGCTCTAAGTGGAGCATTTCTGCACTTTCTGAACTGTCCTGGTTGCCTTAAAATTCACAAGAAGAACGGAAAAAGATTCTTGATAGGAGTCATATGTTGTAACCACTGGAGAAAAGTGAATACATCTTTCTCTGCTCTGAGGGATCACTACTGCACTAATACACTTCACCATATCTTATTTTATAGAAGATTTAGGTTATTGCAATAGTAAAGTTACCTAATAAGCACTAAAAGAAGGGAGTCATAAACAATATATGGTAACAAAGTAAAGTAACTAGAGTTGTGATGTGGAGTAACTAAAACAGACTCATATTCTATCAGAAGAGTTTGCAGCGAACAGGCTCAAAGGTTGAGTTTAGTAATTACTGATAAAACTTTTATCAAACACTGTAAACCCTATATACATCACAGATGCCACTGTGATTTAAGAGATACATTTAAGAGGAACGCCTAATTCCTATTTTATTGTGTGGCATTTATCACATCACCAATTTCAATTCACACAAACCGAACAAGTTGTAACGTGTAAGCAAAATACCCCACCTCAATAAAATGCATTTTCTGTACTTTGCACTTGGGACTCATGGACAGCTATTGACCTGGAGGACACTCTCCACCCTCTCAATCACAACAGCCTTCAGTAGAAGAAAACACTTTTTTTATCCCCTTCAAAAGCTTCACATGTCAACATACACCAGTGAAGGTACCACAAGGGGGAGATGAGACAGACAGACCCGACTGGAGGCACCGTTAGTGCGGCGTTGGTTTAAACATGAGTAACAGTTGAAAATCACCATTACCTATCTCCCATATGTTCTCATTTGTAAGCAAGAGTTGGACAGTGAATCTTAACATATGGCAACAGTAAGTTTCACTCCAATATTCGAATTGCAAAGTACATACAATCTGGTCCACTGCTTCATTGAAAATGTTATTGCACGATAATCTAAACTGAAAAATAATCTCATATAAAGTAGTGGACGGGGAGAAGCTGGGAATAAAATGGTTCAGAAACTCCCAAATTAAGCTCTTCCGGTTAGTTTAGCTATTGGCTTACATTTAAGGCCACTGAATAATCTCATCTCATCTTCATGCCACAGTCCCCCATTTGAAAGCTAGGAAGGATAACTATTTGTATTTGAAAGATGCACAGATGATACACAAGTTTTGGACCACACAGAACACACAGACACACAATTATTTTTTATATATACATATAGATATGTGTGTATACACACACACACACACACACAGCGAGAGAGAAAGGGAGAGAAATAACTATAAAAAGAGCTGGAACCAACCTCACAGTATTTCATTGCTTGACCTGACTGATAACAAATGATTCTGGGCTTAAGCAAAAATGGTGCTTAGCTTTCTTATGTTACAACTAATGTTTCCAGGAAAAAGGCTGCCACCTATTAACTCTTCAGGAGCACTCATGAAGTATTATTTATGAGAGTCTTACACAGTTTATATTTTTTTTTTCAAAAAGCATTAATATCTATCAGATACATATTTTTTCTAAACTAATCAAAAAGCTTATTAAGCACTGATGGAGTCAGGTCAATTTAAACAATAGACTACCTCTGTTACATGTAGGAAACAAAAACAACTAGGAACCTTCAATTTACCTACATTTATTTGTTAATACATCGTACATGATTTGTTAATACACTATGTACTATACATCAGAACAGGAGGTTATATATATGAGTGTCTATCGGTACATATAGATTGATATACACATAAGTATACCAAGAAGTTAACAGAACATTTCTAATGTAGAGTAAAAAACTTCTAGTATTTTACACTTAGAAGTATGTCAAGGCTTTTTAAATACACATTTATTTTAAAAAAAGTTGCATCTCAGTTCCATATCTAAAAACACTTCAAAATTCAGAGGTATGGTTATTTTAATATTAGCTTACTGGTTTCTCGTTATCAACTATACCCATCACTGTCTACTAGGAAAGTGCCAAACAATAATTCTCAATGTTCAGTAGCAAAAGAAGAAATCAACTGCGAAAACAGATAAAACCTAAGGCTAAAGCTTTTTTTAAGGAACTGTCAAAGGAAATACTGTGGCTGATTAATGGAGAAAACAGCCCTTTAAAAATAACCAGACAAAAAGTGTCAAGGAATATACGCCCCGAATTAAAGATAAATGCCCAATAACAACCCTTGCCTCCTTTTCTCTTCTAGTGAGAGAAGTGGAGAGAAAAAAAAGCCTACTGCCTTTCTCCTTCAGTACCTGTCTTCCTCCTGTCACCACTACTCTCAGGTATAGTATTTGTCAAGTATTCTGACTGAAATCCAAATGGTCCCCGCCCCCCCCCCCCCCCCAAAAAAAAAAAAAAAAATCTAGCTGGAGGTAATGTTTTTGTTAGGGAAACAAACTGTTGCAAACAGCGAACAAAACTTTTGCATATACAGAGAGGTAAAATACAGCCCAATTTAAAAAAAACCCAAACAAACAAAAAAAAAACCACCCCAACAACTACAAAATCCACAAACAAAACCCCACAAAAATCAAAAGCCAATCTTACTGAAACTTACTTGCTCCAGATATAATTTATCTTCTTCAAATACACTCTATTCACTGCTTAGGCAAAACAATAAGGAGAAAAAAAAAAATACAGTTAAACTACAAAAATGCCCTTCCATAAAATGCCTCCAACACCCCTCCATCTGAAATCTGAATCTGAAACCAGATTCTCCAACACAAATACATCAGATCTGAAGAAAATGCTCAATAATCACTTCAATAGAAAGAAAATATTAACCAAATCAACAGTTACACCAGTGAACACCTGCCAGTAAACAATATGCACTTTTTAACATAAGGCATATCAAATAAGCTGCTCTCTTCCAATGATTTGCTGCTGATCATGACATAATATGCTTATGCTCATTTTTAATCCAGCTATGAAGTGAAAGACCCCTCTGCTACCTGTAGTCTTCACAACAGACTTCCAGATCTGGCCAAACTCGCCACCAGAAGCATACATGTCAAATAGAAACACACACAAAACCACCCCACAACACAACACTTTCCAATCCTCTTTACAACCACCCAATGGAACCTATGCACACACCTCCAAAAAATGCAATAGATTTCACCTGTGGCACTACATGTCCTCACAGGACCTACACTCATGTAACCATGCAACCACCATTTTTAAGGTTGAACATGCACCAGTCATCACCAAGGGACACAGGTAAACCTAGTTACCATTTCCACTTCATCTCACATGCCTCAGTGAGGACCTGCAATATTCTTTAAAATACAAAGCAAAATAAATTGTGGGTTCAAGATGAGATTTGGTTGATATTCCTTTACTTTTTTTTTTCTGCTCCTTACATCATATCAACCTTTCTTTATTCTACAGTATTCTTCCATCCATTTTGCACCATAAAATGACATCACATTAACTGCATCAAGGTACTTTTGTAAGGGCGTCAATTAGATTGGGTGTACTGGTCCAGCTTTATAAAAGAATACTTAAAAAAAACCATTAAATAATACATTCAGTAGTGCAGGCACTCTCTCTATGAATCTTGAAAATAAAGTAAAAGCAGATAGTGCTTTGAGAGGATTTGGAGGGTACTACAGGAAGCATCCTGATATGTTATCATTCGTATGGTAAGAGCACCCAAAGCCCAGTAACTGGACTAAGACAGCAAGGTGAGATTTCCACCAGGAAATTGGTGCTTACAGAAGTAGAGAACGAGGCACTGATATGAGAGCCCATACCATTCCTAGGAAAGAGTCCTAGCTGACAAACATTCAAAAACCTTTTAGAGTCGAACACAAGACTACTTTCATGCTCACTTCCTTTCGTGGCAGGAAACAATAATGTGGATAAAGTGGGGGTTTGAACATCTGATGAGCTTCAGAATGTCAGGAAACATTTCCTACGTTGAAAGGTTTACAAGGAAGGGGAGAATTAGAAGAATGCAAAACAGAAATGCAGAACACCCTGAGCATCCGGTTAGTTTAGCTTCAACCACCTATAATTCTCAAAGATCAAAGAGCCAGTCGATGGCAGGAATTAACACATTCCACCATAAATATCACCCAATATAAACTGACCTGTGTCCCATTTGAAAATAAAGAGCAGATGTTTTAAATACTAGGAGAGTAATATCCTCATATGATTTTTCTTGCATTTCTATGTTAGGCATTTTCTTCCACCCTATCTTCTTCACTTGGCTCCCCTTCGGTGTCCTTTTCCACCATTTGCTTTCCTTTCACTCATTCACTCAGGGAGGACAGGGTGGTGAATGCAGGGGAATCAGAATAAAAACCACCACTGGTGGGATCAAAAAGACCAAGAAATACCAGGCTGGAGGGAGTAACACAAAAAAAAGTCACTGACTACTACAGAGAAAGAAAACCCTACAGCCTGCAGGGCAGAACAGAAACAGGATGTAGTAAGTCTGACCCTCATCATCAAAATAAGTAAGTAAGAGCAAGACCTTCAAGTTATGGCAGCAAGGTAAACTGAGACAGAAAGGCTGTACCTTTAAGTTGTTCATCTCCCCAAAACTCTTT
>NW_009918913.1:12395-18985 GCF_000696875.1 Nestor notabilis
CTCTACAAAATACATTACAACTTATATGTCACTCACCTGTTTTCAAATAGCAGGCAGCTAACACTGCCTTAAAGGAAAACCATATCCTATTACACTGAGCTATCCACCAGCCCTCGGTTAAGCGCTCTGCTTTAGCTGACTTCGGGATAGCTCAAGTTTGTAGGATTCAACAGCTTCAGCTAGCATGAAATGCAGCAGTTCACTTCCAGAGTGCAAGCAGGGGGCATCATGGCCATTAGACCAAGGGTCCCCAGCTTGGAATTTAAGATACAATGAAGACATGGGATACTTTGTCCTTTCATGATGAAAACAGACTCAGCTGGAAACACGTAAAAAAGACTCTAATTTAGCAGCATCCTCCAGTAAAACTTCCAAGCTGGAGAAACGTGCTCTTTCTTCACGCACTATGAAGGTTGGTCACTCTTCAAACATGAGGCAAACAAACATACTCAGTCTGCAATTAACTTATTTCTAACATCATTATTTAAAAGTAGCTTTACTGAATTCATTTAAAAGAACGTTGCTGACACAACCACCAAGAAAGTAGATCATCAGAACTATTAAAGCAGCTAAATGAAGCACGTCAAGATTATTTGCAATGTTTATTTTTCAGTTAGTTCAGTAAGGAAATACCCACAGTGGTCCAAAGCTGAGGGTATTTTTGGTGGTTTGGTTTTTTGGTTTTTTTGGTCATTCTTCTAAAATAACCTAGAAAGAATTAATTGTGATCTTTAAAAATCATTGCTTTCTAAATTTTGCTAAGTACCACCACATGGGGGAAGAGAGGGACAGAATCTAAACATTCACATTTCCAAGAGAAAGAACAGAAGATAGTCTAGATAGAGGACAAGAGATGTATTAGGTCACACCAATGGCTGCTTGAAAAAGTTTATAAAGAAAATGCTTACCTCACTAGAATGAAACTCAGCTTTAAGCACTGAGAAGCCATCATTATGGAGATCAGAAGTATAAGTGAATTGAAACTGATTAGACATTTTGAGAAAGAATGTTCACAAGCTATTGAATTATAAGGGTACAATCTGCAGCTCAGCAAACTCCTGCGCTGCAGACTACCATAAGCTTAAAACAAAGCCCAGGGGAAATATCAGTTTCTATTCATCTCATCTTTTTCCCCTCGACATGTGTTATAGGACACAGAGAAAGAGCTAACCACCAGACAACACACCAGGCTAGATGGACCCGTGATCTGATATACTATGACTCCGCTCACAGTAATCAACATCAAAAATAAGTTCACAAGGTGTATGTATTTCTCTCACATCAGAACAATTAAGAACAGCTGAGCAATTCTGTTATGGACAACTGCAATAGTTTCTCACTTCGCTGCTTCAGACACAGGTAAAATCAAGGCTAAGAAACAACTTGACTGCAGGTAATGGTCTTCAGTCAGCTGCAGAGCCAGAATAAAACAGCAAAGAATTATTAGTTCCCGCACTTGTGTTCAAACCACTAGATGGTGCTTCTAAAATGAAGCAGTTCAGTGTGCAAAACTCAAGCTGAATAACATATGGTGACTTAGAATCATAGAATAGACTTACAAGTTGCCTTCCTCAGGATTGATATCAATAATGCTGATTAATGTGTTCAATAGCTGCAGCCTCTGACCAGACACCAGCAACAAGAATAATTAAGCCGATAACTGAGATCAAAGAGCTGATCATGAAAATCATGAAGACCTCCAAAATCTTCAGTAACTGCTGTTTCCCCAAGTAAGAAAAACTCCTCATTTTCTGTCTGAAAATCATCAGATATTAATATAAAGATTGCATTAAATAACTTCTGTTCACAAACTGCTGTGCCCAAACGCTTTGATCTCTCTATGGCACCAGTAACAAGAAGCTGTATGCTACAAATAGCATTTACCTGTTCTTTCACTCCTCATTCAAATCGTTTTCTCCAAGACATTTTTTCTAACAGCGAACTCACTCTAGTTCTCTTCTTTGAAGAACAAGTCCTTCACTTTCAAGATTTGGAGATCATAGCTAAAATAAGATGCTGTTTTCTACCTATCACTGTAAAAAAATCATCCTTCCTTTTTCATTCATTACCCCAAAACTAGTCTCAATAGTTGCTTGGCTACTTTACTTTTAGCTTCCTCCCTTTTCATTTCTGACAATTTCCATCCATCAAAACACTGCTTAAAATAATTCTCCCTCTTCCTGTATCTCATTCTATTGACCCAACTTTGAAAATGCTCTCTACAGTATGTTAAGCCAATAGTTGACGGTGTAATCTTTTTACCATCTTCCATCCTTCTAAGGTTCAAAATTCTATTAATCTTTCAAGACCCCTTTCTTCTTTTCTACTTGCAATCAATTTTTCCTACAAATATTCCTGCAAACATATTTCTTCTCTTCCTTTAAACAAGTTTTTACTATTTCCTATTGTATTTCCCATATTTTACTTTGAGTCAGCTCTGCTACTGCCAACAATACTGCTGAGAAAGATGACTTTACATGCAACTTTTCACATTCACTCACCTCACGTAGGACTTGGTTTTTCTTTTTATAAACATTTCTTGTGCAAAGTAATGCAGAAGCTCATGGAGGTCATTTGATTATTTATTTTTTGCCACTGGTTCTCATTTTTCTACTTTAGAGGCTTGCTCTTGATCCCCTAGGAATGCTCTCTATTACTTGCATGAGATCTTCTTCCAACATACCCATTTACTATTTTTTAGTTTAAGCCTCTTTTTAAATTAGCATACCTGTCCCTTTGTTCAAAGGCCTTTAACAGCTACCATTAGTCAAAATTATTACAGCTATGGCTTGCTTTTGTAACATGCAAGATGACCCTTAAAAAAATTAGAGAAGGCACTGTGTTTGTGCAGGTACCTGCACAAACCTCTCCAGGTACCTGCCACTCCACTTATCCCTAAATGTCATTTCTGAACATTGCAGAATCATGTTAACAGGCAACAAGAACCTCTTGGCTTGAGGTATCCCCTAATCCAGCTGCAGAAAGTAATTACTGGATTTAAAAAAGAAACCAATGAAAACTATTTCAAAACAAATACCCAAGAAGGTAGCAACTGCAATTCCCAGCATCTCCAAGCACTCCAGGGGGAGAAGATGCATACCCTCTGAAGCATGTGAAACAGGTCTGCCGAGTACCTACTTCTTATAAACATTCACTCCTAGGCAGTAGTTGGGGCCATTTCTGCAACTTGTCTTCACATCTCCATGGGAGTTAGAATACACACATACAGCACAAGCTCCACCTTGGTCAATCTTAGAGCAGAGGGGTGTTAAAGAAAAAAACCCTCCAGATTTATGCAAGCCTTTTGAGCACCATTCGACTGGGACAAACCATTCACAAAACAATATATTTACTTCCAATGACTATGAATTCTGTGTGGATTACAGAACAAATTCTTCAACATTTACTGCAAGAAGTTCACATTCTTTTACTATGCAAAACACTAGAAGCAAAATTCAGGTTACGAATGCACAACTGAAATAATTACCTAAAAAAGGTAACGTCCCATGTAAATAAAAACCAACACAAAAACACCCAAACCAAACATATTCCTCAGCTTTTGCTCCCCAGGTAAAGATTTATTCAGCTTCACAGATGTAAACACAAAATAAGCAGTATTTTTAAACCACAAAAAAGGTTAAAAATAAACATACACTTAGGAGGTTTCAGTCTGTTCTGTTAAACAGATGGAAAACATCTCAAAGCTGTGGTTAGAGACAGGCTTTTTTTTCCCCTGTCAAATACGAGACAATTCTTTCAAACTATCAATAAACTTGAGCTCAATTCAGAAGAGCTAAGCTACTTACCCAGTTTTTATTCAAGCTGATCTCTAGATTTAAGCAGCAACATTCACAGGAATTATTCTGAATACTTTGGGTATCAAATGCATTTCAAACCTCTGCAAAAACAGTCCAGTTCTGTATTTTTACTGGATGCTCAGATCCGCCTGGGAGCAGGTTCTGACCTGACACCTGTGGAATGCTCCGGCAGCAGAAGGTACAAGATAAATTCCCTAAAGTGACAGGAGATATTTCTATTATATCTTTGCAGACAGACAAATATTTTGATTTAGAGGGGATTACCCTTTGTCTCAGCCTCCAGTGTACTGAGGGGGTCACACAGAGTAACTATTGTTCCAGTATGCTGCAATTCAACAACACTATTGCATCAAATCACTCCTCTGCATTTTCTCGTGGTTCAAAAGCAAACATCAGCCTCCCTCAGAAAACAAACTGAATCTGCAGTCCCCAAAAGGAAGACGGATCTTACAGACAACACTTTCAAAACTAAGTAATAATCAATGTGGCACAGGAGGCTGGAAACAATCTCATCCCCGCTCCATCTCCAACACATCAGTTCAAAGTCTGCCTCCTAGCAGCTACACAGCATCACTGCTATTCATTTCATGGTCTGGTTGCCTCTACCATCAGCACTTGATCCCGTTTATTAAAACGCAGTACATAAGCATACCTGAAGAATAGGGCTGGATAGGAAGAGCACTGACTGCACTGAGATCTAGGGAAATCCTGCTGCTCTTGTGACATGCTCATAACATTACTCAAGACTTCCACTTCCTACACCCACACTCTCTCCCCCCTCCTTGGTACGTTCAGAGATGCAGCAGTTACCAAGTAAATATCTCTGCCTACATGCAGATCCCTGCATCTTACAGTAAGTTGATGATTGTTCTGATAGCTCAATTTCATTTCCTCATCTCCCCCATTTACAAAGATTAACCTGAATTAATTTACATACTTCTGGGTTGGATTTTTTTTTTAGGAGGAATTATGAAATAGTTCCACTGGGATTAAGCTATACTCTGAATTTGATGCACTCTGATGTCATCCCTCCCTGCCTTCAGAAGTACCTCTGGCAGTCAAAGCCATAGGCCAAATGCCCAGTACAATCAAAATCTGCTGCCATACAGAAATTCTATTATATGGCAGTAGGATTTGAAATACTTCAGAAGAAGCCTTCCCCATCACTGGAAGTAGTAAAATCTGACTGATGAAATGTACCTAGCAACCATAGTACCTAATGGAGGATTATAACTAAGCACCATAAGTCACTAGTGATGATGGTCCCCACCAGAATAAATACCATAAAAATTCAGAAAAGTAATCTTCAATACACATCATATTCAAACCCATTACAAAATAGACTGTGAAACCCACTAATCCTACAGATTCCTTGAAACAGGAAAGCAGGTGGTATATAACCAGGAATGGTACGGTCTCTAAATGGAAGCTCCTCCATCTTACTATCTACCAAAAAAAGTGCTAGTCAAACTTCTATGTATTCAATTATATTATCCATACCAATCCAACAGGCACATCAGGAAAACTGCTTGATTCTGAAGGAACACACGCTATTACAATTCTCCAGAAGCCCATTCTGAATACAAGTACAAAAATGATGTAGTAAGCTACTGAAACTAACAAAAAACGATTTGCAAAGTATAAATATACAGTAAGGAGGACACACTGCTGATTTTGAACTAACTGCATTAGCGCTGCTATTGATTTGTGAGGCCCAGTGCCATGCGACAGGCTTGGAAAGTTCCTTTATCACAGAAAAGTCCCAGAGAAATAGATGTATACACTATTTGATTCAGAGCCTGGATGCTGAACATGCAGCAGAGAAAAAGGAACAGTATATAAGTGAATTTTACCATAAAAAGATGAATTTTCCATTAGAAAGGACATTAACATGAAATCTATTCAGTTTTGCTTAAAATAGCGACAAAAGCTATATTTGCAATGATTTCTCCTGCATTTAAGATAATGAATAAAAATAAGTATTTGTAAACAGTTTCACTCTTAGTTGTTCCTTGGTATAGAACACAAACACGTAACCAAGTTCATTGAAAACTACCTGTAATTTGTTACTGTATTTTCAGTTTCTTAATCCCTACATTATTTTCCTATCAGCTAATTAGCAACAGTATCAGACAAGTGTGTGTTCTCCAACAGCACTCACCGGGGTTATGGCTACACACAAAACCCATAAGCCCACTATAATCTGAACTTTTATTTTGCAATATCACCACACTTCTTCAAAAAAAACACACCAAAAAACCCCACAAAACATCAGCAATACTGGCTGTGATTCAGAAGAAAGCACTGTGTGCAGGAGAGGCTTACACAAGTAAGGCTTAACATTATTACTTAACTTAAAACACAAGAAAAAAAGAGTAGTAGTAACAAATAGGGACAAAAATTAAACCAAATACTTCATAAAGTGAATAACTGGCTGCTGTAATGTCTAGGCAAAAAAAGGGATGCTGTAGATGTTCAAAACGAGGGATGCCCTTGATATACGAGTTGAACGTCACATGTGAGACACGATCACTCTCCAGACAGTTGTTATTTAACTCGTGCCACAGGATGATAATTTCATCACAAAGCAAGCTATGATTCTTGGATTTCTTCCAAGGATTTCAAAGCAAGAAGAAAAGGGCGGAAAATACGCACCTACCGAGCACCATTCAACTACATTTTTAAGTTAAGAAGTTCCCAGGTGCAGGCGGACAGCATTAACAGCAGACCGGGGGTACCCGAACTGCCTGTCTCCGGGTTCAGCCCGCCGGG
>NW_009918914.1:0-940 GCF_000696875.1 Nestor notabilis
TGCGCTTCAGCCGGGGCACAGCCCCACGCTGGGAAAGGTGTGGTTTCGGGCTGTCAGGGCTCTTGCGAACTGTCATTTAGTCCGAGGACCGGGCGCACAGTGACTGTGTCACTCAGCAGCTGCAGAGGCAAGCTGCCCGGGTTTCCTCAGGAGACCTCTGGAAAACATCGGTTCTGTAGCACTACTCTAAGGAACCGATGTCCGGAGAAACCGGGGATTCACGGTTTCTCAATATGAAGCCCCTAGTGAGTGACTCGGGTAACACGTCCGCAACCTGTGGCTGTGATCACAGACTGACTTGGGTTGGAAAAGACCTGAAGCTCACCCAGTTCCAACTCCCTGCCACGGGCAGGGACACCTTCCGAGTACCATCCAACTGCCAGGGATGGGGCAGCCACAGCTTCTCCAGGCAGCCTCACCCCCAACCCCAGGGAAGGATTTTAATCCCTTCTCTATTTCCCTTTCCTCTTTTTTAGTTCAGAAATACTTGCTTACTGCAAGCAGAGCCTAGAGTTTGAACAGTACAAAGGCACCTGGAACAGAGGACTAAACATAAATATTCCAGCTCTAGGCAAAACCATCACGTTTAAACAAACCCATTAGTCCATACCTTGAGTCTCTCACAGTCCTTTCCTGTCAGCCTTTTCTGCTACTCTGGCCACTACAGAAGCCTTCTTTGTGGTATGGGAGTATCTCCCTGCTCGCCCTGCTTTTAGAGAGCTGCTTAACTGCTTGATGTGTTTCAGGTGCCTTAATTCTTTAATGAATCTGAAATTCTTAAAGTTCTTCTGGGTAAAATATCACCTAAGTCTGAGTGGTATACTGCGTGCAATGTGTACAAGCCATTGCTATTCCAGTGTGTTTGCTCTGAACTTACAGATGTATTTCAGGGGAAAACTTCCACTGTTTGAAATAGCTCAGAATTTTCTTGTGGAAAGAG
>NW_009918914.1:971-11055 GCF_000696875.1 Nestor notabilis
GTTTGTGCTTCCACATGTAATGTTGTGCGCTCAGGTGTGTTGTTTTCACAGCCCTTGTGTGCAGCCACCTGCAGAACCTGGAGTGATGAATCAAACAGAAACTCTCCGGTTGAGTGCTTTCATGGGGTTTTAGTTTATTGTTATTTAGTACTTAATTTCCCACTGTCTTCAGAAAGAGGTATTCAAAGCCAGAGCTTTCAAAGTGAATGTAGTTTTCCACTGGCGTCAAAGACACTACGTCTTTGCTGTAGGTGTACAAGAAAAAACCTGACTTACTGTGCTCTTTTCCTCATTTGAATGCTCTTCTCCTTCAAACTGTGCTGCTTTGCACAGCACAGTAGAAAACACTCAGTGTTATTCCTTCATCCTAGGAGGGTAGATCTCCATAAGCCATCCTCATGCCAGAATTAGCTTGAGGTGTGGTTATCTGCCAGAGCTCTCCTCTGGCTGCTGCTGCAGGGCTGCTGGACATAGCCAGTGCCGTGCCTTCCACGTGATGGAAGGCATTGGTGAAGGAGAATGGTAGTTCTGCAGTAGTGCTTCTTCTAAGGTAGTGCTTCCTTTCCAAAGGCAAGTGTATAAGACTCCCAATCTGTGCTGGCTTGAAAGCTTGAGAGGTGAACCTGGACTTTGCAGCCACGTTGGTTGTGTTATCACCAACTGGCTGCACCAGCCCAAACTGTTTTAATCCTATTTTGGTTTGATTTTTTATTTTTTAACAAGTGGAGATGTTTTTTTAAGCTTGTTTTCCATTCCAGCAGTACTTTCTGGCTGTCAGCACCACTGTTCCTCCCAGTCTTCTGCTGTGAAAGTAGCAAAACAAACAAACTACAAATCGAAAGAAATCCTTCCATGTGGTGTTCTCACAGACTGGCAAAAAGCATCATTTTGGAGATGCATCCCAAACTCTGTATGCAAAGCATAGCACTCACTCTGTGCATAAATGAACCATTCTCTTAATGAAGCTGCTAATATTGTATGCATTTTGATAGCAAATTTACTCTGAGATAATGTACACGAGAAGTGACTAGAATATGGCTATTTACAATCACAGGCATATCCTGTCCTATATGTCACATAGCCCACACACAAGGGGAAACAGGAGGAACACAAATCTACTGGCAGGAATAGTCAGAGTAAAAAGGGATCATGTGTTATTGTCACACTTCAGCCATCTCCATGAACTGAGCAACACTTGTAAAATAAGTAATGTTTGCAGTGGTGTGAAGTATTCATATCCAAGATGTGAGTCTGTTCCCAGGGAAGTAAATGGCAAAATTCCCATCGATTCCCGTAGTCCAGATTTATAACATGTTAAAATGATGTTTCACAGACTTGCTGTATATTTGGCCTGCTTAGATGGAGAGTGTGACTGTGTTTACATAGTAATGGAAGTTCTGTTTTTCAGTCCCTGGATTCATTCCTCCTTTATTTTGTACGTAGTTGTCATTCATGTGTAGACTCTGCAGTGCAATTGCAATGAAGGGCCAGAAGCCACTGGAATACACAAGAAAATGGGCAACACCAAATAAATCAAGCATTCCACTGCTTGGAGACTGATGCATTTGAGGTGTTCAATAGTGCCCAGTGTCTCAAAACAGTGATATCCAAATAGAGCTTGTGCTCCAATGCAGGCTACCAAATACTCAGGCAGTCTCAGCATCTGAAAGCCTCTATTTTTTTCAGTTAAATTAACTTCCCTGTGTTATGGAAGTCATCTATGAGGGTGAAATCTGAGAATTGGAAACCTTCAGTTTAGTTTTCCTTTCTGCTATTCGTGTTTTTCAGTTGTACTCTATTTGGACAGGAAAAGTAACACTTTCTCTTTGTTTATAGTCACTATTTTTTTCAGTTGGTTGATTTTTCAGGGTTTTATGTAGAAACCTGCAACTGCAGGTTTTAAGATGCATTGTAAACTGGGTTTTAATCACTCTTTGCATAATATGTTACAAAAGGCTCATGGGGAATTTTTCATACCCAGCAGATATGTTAACTTTTGCCTTGCCAAAACTCAAAATACAGACCAAATACAACCTAAAAAAAAAAGCTTGATTAGCCTATCTACTTGTAATCTGTTTTGCAGAACAGCCTTGAAATTACACATTGCTTCCATTCACTGGAAGCAACCACTTAGAGATACCCTGGATGAGAATTTTCCAAGGCCTGATGCAGTCTTCCCTGTCTGTATTGCCAGGGCTGCAAGGCTAAGCTGTGACAAAGGTATCCCTAGCTCAGGTTCATAAAAGGAGCAGTTAGCACGAAAGGGAGAAGGGGGAGCTGGCGCTGTCAGTGAGTGCTGTAGCAACACCCATTGTGCTGTTGGCTACCAACGTTCCAGCTCTGCTGCAAGCACCCTCTGCCACCTATAGTTTGGCTTAGGGCTTCTGGACCAGGCTCTGAGGCCTCATGGTCAAATCATGCTATGGTAAGCTCTAGAGAATGGAAGATGATGGCACCACCAGATGAATGGTGGTGTATCCTCTCTTTTTCGGTTCCCACAGGACTGAGCAGTGTGCACCTCCAGCCAGTAGGTACTGCAGATGGCAATTGAGAGAAGGGGCTGGCCATGCCCTTTAGCTGGCAGACTGTGTTCTCTTGGAGCTGCCGTGTGCCAGTCAGCGTGGGAGAAGATCTGGCTCCTTGTCATTCCCTAAGCTGATACACGGGAATCTTGCCCTCCTTCCTACCCGTTTTTCCGTCCCTCAACATCACGTGTGTGGGAGGGGGGAAATGAAGAAACGAGAACTTGAGGCAAATGTGAGAAGCGAGTGGAATTATCTGAAAGCATGAGGTATTCTCCAAGATTAATCCCTCCTGTCAGGAAGGGGGTGGACTTTTGGATCACAGCCTGAATTAGACTATTTTTATGCAGGGAGTAATTGAAATACGTAACATAAAATTATGTTAGTGCAAGATAGGAGAGCAGCCACCCATGTGCCATGAAATAGCCGGTGGAGGAGATCACGAGTGACAGCTTCTCACAGACAGCTAGAGAAACGAAACTTTTTTCTTCTACATTGTACAGCTCTCCTGTTCCTGGGTGTGTCAGCTCCATATTGAGGCTGCTGCCATCTGTTAATTCTGCTTCAGTCTCGATAGAGCTCAGGGGCTAGACCTTCAGCTACGTAAATACAGCTTTACATGCTCAATTTATAGAAGCCAAGCATCCGCAGAAGGCTCTCATTAGAAGCCATGGCTCTTCAGCAGCATGAGCTCTCCAAAGAGCTGAATAGAAGCGTAGAACACAACACTCAGGAAAGTTGAAGGGATGAGAGCTGCATAAAATCATCAATACCCATTTTATTTTTGTTGGAATGGTAAATAGATGCCTCAAGCAAAAATCCACCACCTTCATTATTGAAACAAAGACTTTCAAGGGAAGAAAACACATTTTCTTATCTGCAGTAGGACGAATACTACAGAAAAGAAATAGGGGCTTTCAAACATCTGTGCATTAAAATCTCAAACTTGCTTTGGCTTTTTTTAATCATACTTGTTTTTCCTATGGACATGCAAATCAATGAATTTGTGTGATGTACAAGCTCCTTTCTAGAAAACAAAACTTTTTCATGTGTTTTTATGAATCTGTGTTTGTGAACTTCATTGCTCAAATTCTTTAGTTAACATTGCCTTTCAGCTTGTGACGTATAGACTGCTGGCAGTCTGCAGAAACAAGCTACTTGTTCATGAAAGCAGAATTAAACAAAGCAAATTTACTGTCAGCAGGCTTCTCTGTTGAGTTTTGATCTTGAAAGGATTGAGAAGTGCTAATTTCTTCCTCTACTTGTACAAGGCAACCTGTGATAGAATACATGCATCCAGGTTACTGCTCCCTTGCTGGCAGTGTTATCAGCTGTGCTGTAGGTATTCCTTACAGAGTGGTAAAGCTGGGCACAAGAAACACTGAATCTGCAGGTTTCTACTCCTGCAGGTTCTGTTCTTGTCAGTATGGAGAAGTCCATTGATTTCTTTTTCTTCCTAAAACAAAGATCTAAGTGACAAATCTAAATGTCTTACGTAACTTACTTGGCTGATCATATCGAACAGTCACTCAACAATCTTGCCAGCATAGGGTAGTCTTCAATATTTTTGTGTCATAAAGCGTCTGGACCATCTAAAATGACAAACAAGCTTGAAAAATATCAAAAGTGGTTCTCAGATAATTTGTGATCAGAATAAATGCCAAATTATTTCAAGTTTGTAGCTCCTTAGCTGAGACAACTCCAGCTCTTATGTCTGATTAGCAGAAACACAAGAAGGTTTTATCTCTGCTGAGGGATCTAGCATGGTCCCTTGGTTTTAATCTGGTGTCCAATGGCATCACGCCCTAATGTGTTTTAGGGAAAAAAGCTGCTTTCTGCTTTGCGGCTGTATTTTATTAGCCCATACTTGCCTGAATACATAATATATTCTTCTTCTTGCTCCCTTTCCTGTGATGTACACTGAATCCCTTCCTTCAGTTTATCCACTTAGCCATAATAGTCACATATACACCAGCCATCATCCTCCCATAGCCCATGCTTGACTACAGTCTGTGTTGCAGTCCAAATGTTTAGTACTGTTTATGTCCTTTGGTCAGTTTTTACTTGTCATTCCTTGTTGGTAGAGGTCAGCTGTCGAGCTCTACTTGCATTTACAATGACTTTTTGGTTCATTTCATTGTCAAGCTGTGCACTAACCTAGTGCTGCTGCTTTTCAATTGCTGCCACACCAACTTAAATGCAAACAAGTTTCTCTCCCCTCCCTCATGCCTTCTGTTTCCATCAAAATAGAAGACAAAAGAAATGGCCAGTGACATTTTTCACTGGTTTTTGTTCACTGCTTGTCATCGAAGCAGTTCTGTGGAGGTATTCACTACTTAACGAATACATAAGGAGATAAGAATTTTGCTCAGCATCTTGCAGTGCTGTTTGTCATTTAATGCAATTTGGACAAATGTATTGAAGATTAAGAGTGCAGGTGGGAGCAGGCAGCAGAGATGAGCTGTTAGGTGGCCAAGTAAACTAACTGAATTTTAAGGAGTCTGGAAGGCTGTTCCAAGAAGAAGAGTGTGACATGGAGAAAAATAGAGAATCAAGCCCAGAACGAGGAAAGTGCATTCACTGATAATTGGTGAGAAGGCCAAAGAACTGAAACTTGCTGCAGCAAGAGAGAAAAGGAGGGAAAGGATTTGAAGATATAAGTAACCTGAACAAGGAGATGGGCGAATTTTGGCTAGTCTGGATTGCAGGATGGGGGTGAATTGTTCTGCTCTGAATCAGTGGGTGTCAGAGAGGGTTACAGTCTGATGAAGCACCATTGCTTGCTGCAGTCTGCAGGCAAGAACTTTATCTCTGCTCCACCATGAGAAGAGCATTGAGAGGTTGTGGAGCTGTTACGAATAGTCAATGGAAGAGCAGGAAGCAGAAACCAGGTTCCTCAGGCTCTTCTTTACCCATCAAATCCCATGAACACAAACACACCTCCATAGCAGCTGGCACAAAGGACAACGGTGAATTTTAGACTGTACACAATTTTGAATTTTGGGGAGAAACGAGTGCTTGGATGTTGAAGGGATTCTAAATTGGTCCCCAAGTTTGAAAAAGGCTCTGGAATTCGCAATTAATTTATGAAAATTTTGATTCAGAGGTAGCCTGGAAAGGAGGAAAGGAAAAGAGCTTTCTTCTGTTCCTACTTTCTATGAGACCTTATGTCTCTGCCATGTAACATTCTGTTGTCTTTGGACTTGTCTTCATTTTAGAACTTTGCAACTTTAAAGTTACACAGTTGCAGCACTACAGTGGATGTATATGGATGTGGTTGTAGCACTGTGCAGAGATGCTAGTCAATGGAGACAGAACATGATAGAATAGTTCAGTTGGAAGGGACCTGCAGTGGTCACCTTGTCCAGCTGCCTGTCCACTTCAGAGCTAACCAAAAGCATGTTGTTAGGGGCATTGTCCAAATGCCTCTTAAGCACATTGACCACCTCCATAGGAAGCCTGTTCCAGTGTTTGACCACCCTCTTGGTAAATAAATGCTTCCTTACGTCCAGTCTAAACCTCCCCTGGTGCAACTTTGAACCATTCCCATGTGTCCTATTACTGAACACCAGGGAAGAGCTCAGCACCTCCCTCTCCACTTCCCCTCCTCAGGAAGCTGTAGAGAACAATGAGGTCACCCCTTAGTCTCCCTTTCTCCAAACTAGAAAAACCCAGAGTCCTCAGCTGCTCCTCATAGGACATCCTTCCAGCCCATATCTGAAAGAAGGTGAACCAGTTTAGAGTGCTACACCTAGGTCCAGTGCTTGGAATGTTTTTAGCATGAAGGTTCTGGCAAACCTTTACTGGCAATTCAAAGCATTGTCTGTGCCTTACACAGCTTCTGCTGGAAGTTACCGCTCCAGCTCCAGCAGCAAGGGAAGCAGAAGGGAATGCTCAGCTCTGCTGCAGCTACTGCAGTTCACAGCCCAACATCTTGCTTGAAACTGCAGTTAGAGCTCATTTGCCTTTCAGATGCTGCTCTGTGAACTGGAGCACTTGTGGTGTGATGCACACATAAGGAAGCTGGTGTGGCAGCCGTATTCCTTAGCAGGGAGCTGGAGCTGGCATCACAGCAGCCTTAGGCATCACTGAATACAAGTCAGATACAGGACACGACATCAGCATGGGCCCAGCCTCACATGAGAAAGAAAAGTTTGTGTTGATGAGCTTGCTTTAGGGATTTAAGGGATGTAAACCGTGGGCTTCCCTAGTTCTGCTGAAGATCCACTTTTTTTTATTAAGTGAAGGAGTTAATGCTTTTTCCTTTTCCCACTTCTCCTGAGTTTTTTGAGCATTTATGTTAACTAGGAGCTCCAAAAGGAAAATATTGTAAAACCTTGAGAAAAATCACATGCCGTTATACCTAGTTATATTTCACTTGTTGATTCCCAAATGTTATAAACTTATGAGGTTTCATTTGGTGTAGGGTCAAGGAAGAAATAAGTAGACAGAAGTCCAGTATTTGATTTAAAATACTCATTTCCAGATTGTTTTTTCCTTCATCTTACCACTTTAGATGGAGTTAGAAGCTGCTCTCACCCTCCTTCCTCCTTATTATAAAGTCCTTATAATACAGGAAGTTCAAAGCTTAGTTTTTCCATTCCAAGCAATTTCTAACTACTTGATAGCCCCTCAAAAGGCCTAGCAGTGCAGTCCTGCCTCTCACAATATTTGGTGTTTCCTTAGAACCCTGTCCCCTGAGGCTTTTGATTAGATGAAAATCTTTGCTTTTAAGAAGAGAAAAAAGTTAACTCCCAGGGCTTTGGAGCAGGATTTGAAGATATGATCCTGTCTCATGAAAAGGGAGGCAAATGGAGGGGGGAGCAGGGGGCAGGAAAGAAAAGAGAAATTGCCTTTTTTAAAAAAAAAAAAGAAAAAAGTAATCTCAGTTTTGGAGAAGCTGATTAATGATTTTTCAGCACTATTATACTGAGCAATAATGATCGCAATATCATACTAAGCTTTAAAATAAAAGCAGATACATTGCTAACTAATGTACAACTCTGCCAGACTAGACCAACCCATGTACACTTATGCCTTTGAGCATATGATCATGAAATACCCATAGTAAATATAAATGAGATGGTTGATGAAAGCTGTTTGGTAATATGCTAACTTAAAAGTTCCAGTGTAAGCATACCCCAAAGATTTTCACGGTCAAATCTTGCTAGAAGGAAGAGTGAATACAATCAGTAGAGGAACTCTTGGAAGCATAATTGTGTTCACCACAGGGGCTTGACCTGTACCACATGTCTAACTTCAGTAGTAATGCTTATACAAGGAACTGAACAGGGGACCAAGACTGCCATCTTTGTGAACATGAGTTTAAACATATCTCAGCTAATTATCCCTCATCTCACCATCTTGCCATTTATTTATCAAGGCTGAGCTCTTAGTTTGCCACAAGCATTGATGGATATTCACACAACACTTCAAAGTGCCCTGAGCTTGTGGGTTGCAATTTTGCCTGTTACAACACAAGCAAGTTTATAAAGGATGCAAAAACTAAATGGTCAAATCAACCCTGAGATTGTGTTGGAAAAAAAAATTAACTCCTTCAAAATAAGAATGTTGTTTTAATAAAGTGCTTGAACATGTTTAGGTAAGCCCTTGAAGAACTGAGATGTTAATGAAGATAATAAACCAGATTATAATGAGCCATTGTTAGGAGTTTACTATGTTAAAAAGTTGAGTCATTTTACAAAGTATGAATCATAATATTGATATGAAAATATTTTACCTGAAACAAAATAAGCCTGGTGAAACATTAGTATAACACTGTCCAGCTGAAACAGTTTTGCCACATTAAGTTTAGAGTATGTATTTATCTATTACACATGCCCAGATGGTGAGGTGGGATCTTGGGTTTAAATGATTTCTTCCTTATGTAGGTAGAAAACCATTTGTTGTATGTTTTTCAAATTGCATTCATGAAAGAATGGATTTTAGGTTTCATAAATGGTTTTGTTAATTTGCTATTTTTAAAATACTTGCAAGACCTCTTCTGTTGCCATGACAATTTGATTTCCATAAACATGATTTTTTGTGTGTGAGAATATCCAACACTGTATTTTCTATGCTATGCTGGGAGGAGATGGCAACTTGATGCCATAGAAATCACTGTGTGGAAAGGTTCATATAGTCAGGCCTCTTGCACTAACAGTGGTCAAGACTACATTCTTTACAGTAAGATAAAATAAGCTCTTTGATCAAGGTTTATATATTTATATTTCCTGTAAATTAAAATATTTTTTTTCCCCCATGTCTTCTTGGAAACATGGTTTTGGGGTCAGGAAGCTTTCAGTTTCCTCTCCACTGGAAATTGCTTCCAAGAATCTGAAGACTAAATTCTAGCTAAAAGTATGGCTGGACCTCCTCTATATACACGAGAGGTTTGTAAAGACACTCTCATTGCTCTGCAACCCACTCTGGGGTTGGTCTCCTAGTGGGAGAGGTTCACAAAAGATTTAAGACTGTAAGAAAGTGTGTGAAAATGGAGATATGTGCAAGGTGTAGCCAGAAGAAAATCCTTTCTAGCTATGGGATCATCATGGTTCTCCACACCTTTCTTTTGTCTTCATGAAAATGATTCCAACAGAACAGACTTGTTTGCAAACCCATTTGCACCAGTCTGGTTATTGAGTAATCCATTGAAAGGAGTAGCTACATTGGTTTTGATGTAGTTAGACATTTGAGTTAGTGCAGATTCTGTGGATTGGCCATTGTCTCCCTTGATCTATCTAATTGTGAAAGCATTGCCAAATTTTCCTGTCCGTATTATAAAGATAATAATGGTTTTGCTGCATGTCTCTGTTCTTTAGCTCTGCACCTGACAAACTGATCAATACCAGAGAAGGTTTAACAGTGGTTTTAGAAAACAAATCACAGAATCATAGAATGGTTTGGGTTGTAAAGAACCTTAAGATCATCCAGTTCCAACCCCCTGCCATGGGCAGGGACACCTCACACTAGACCATGTTGCCCAAGGCTCTGTCCAACCTGGCCTTGAACACTGCCAGAGATGGAACATTCACCACTTCTTTGGGCAGCCTGTTCCAGTAAAGAACTTCTTCCTTAGATCTAACCTGAACTTCCCCTGTTTCAGTTTGAACCCATTCCCCCTTTTCCTATCACTACAGTCCCTGATGAAGAGTCCCTCTCCAGCATCCTGGTAGGCCCCTTCAGGCACTGGAAGGCTGCTATGAGGTCTCCACACAGCTTCTCTTCTCCAGGCTGAACTTTCTCAGCCTGTCTCCATACAGGAGGTGCTCCAGCCCCTGATCATCCTTGTGGCCCTCCTCTGGACTTTCTTCAACAGCTCCATGTCCTTCTTATGTTAAGGACACTAGAACTGCACACAGTGCTGCAAGTGGGGTCTCCGAGAGCAGAGTAATACTATTTTTTAAATAACCCCAATATTTTAGACTCAGCATCATAAGGGTTTTTTCCTCCTACCGAAATTCCATTGTGGCTACAGAGAGCTGGTGGGATGGTTCCTCGTCTCATGTAAAAGAGAAAAGAGCACAGAAACTACAATCATTGGCAATTATGACTACAAAACC
>NW_009918914.1:11072-47765 GCF_000696875.1 Nestor notabilis
AGCCAGAAGGTAGTTTTATACATTGACTTGCATCTGAGTACTTATTTCACACATCCCTCTGCTCCTCCCACACATCCCACAGAAACAACATTCCAATGGATTCTCCTTTGAAGCTGACTCCCTGAGGTGATCTTTCATCTTGTTTACATTGGTCAGCTGTACCCAGTGACTGGATTTTTGTCCCTTGAGAACTATCCCCTTACATTGTATACCGCCACAGAAGGTCAGTGTTCTTTCACACCCGCATGGCAGAGGTGCACATAGCTGCACAACTGTAAAGCAGAGCTTGAATCAAACCATGGGTGTGAGTAGAAGAACTAGGGGGACTCTTGTGTTAAGCCATTAGCCATTCTGTATCTTGATCCAAATAACTCCTTATGCACAAGGGTGCCAACATGCAAATTCCCATTTCCATCAGAGTTAAGCCTCAGTATTCCCACTTCGGATGGTAGAGTCAAGGAAACGTAGTTAAAAGTAGGATCTCTCTCCTTGTGCTATGTGCAGCTGACAATGAATAAAAGATTTTTTGTGTATTAATTAGCTAAAATATGGTATACATGGAACAATTGAAGATCTGACACGTGTTTACAAGTTCTGATCTCAGATGAGTGCTTACAATCCACTAGATGTTCTTTCAGTGCTCATTTAGTCTGTGTGCCAAGGGAGCGCTAGACAGAGAGGATGTCCCCTTTCTAGTTGCTCTGTGGACATCAGGTCACATTGGTCGGAGCAACAAATAGTCATTTGAACCAGTGCAAAACAGATACAAACCCTCCCATTTCAAACTAAACCCACTTAGGAGAACTGAGAATCCACAACGTGCAGAGCAATGTGGTGTTGAGTCTCTAGGACCATTTTTCCTTTTTGTAATATTGAGCTAGCCCCTGGCTGTTGCTCCTATTTAGTATTACTTACTATAATGAAAAGTTGCAGAACTGAGCTCTTACATTGCACTTAAACGCAGAGAAGACTCTTCCTAAGTTGCACTATCAAGTTGGGACTTCCCAAATCAGCCAGCAACCAAAATAATCTGAGGCTGTTGCATCACAAAACTTACTATGTGGTTTT
This sequence comes from Nestor notabilis, assembly GCF_000696875.1. NCBI lineage: Eukaryota > Metazoa > Chordata > Aves > Psittaciformes > Psittacidae > Nestor > Nestor notabilis. The sequence continues at coordinate 12,141 of NW_009918914.1, forward strand.
TGTTTTAAATACTTATGACACTTCACGCACTAGTAAGTGTTCTTTAGCATGTTTTATAAAAGCAATGATACATAAATGACACAAGACCTTATTTCAGTGACCTGATTGAAGTCTTTCCTGAGAAGTCCACTCTTTACTGATGTGAGAAGTGCCGAGTAGGCACTTGAGCAGGGTAAGCCCTATTCCAGTACAGAAATATGAAGGAAGAGTTATGTCACACACTGAATGGAGAAGTCAGAGGAAATGACCTGCTGAAGATTGTGCATGAAGTTAGTGTCAGAAATGGCAGGAGAATCTACATGGATCTATTGCAATTCAGTCCCTCAAATCCCACAGCCATACTTTAGCTTCCATTAGTCTATTCCAAGGAAACTGTTTTTAATGAACTGCCTCCATCACGCTTGCACTTTGTGTTCAACAGGAAGCAAGGTGGTGTCTGTGCCATGTATTAATGAAAAAGCAATAAATAAGTAGGACAGACAAGGCAGTCTGTAGTTCGGATGTGCTGGTTACTCCCTCATGGGATCCCACGACCTGCTTTATGCCCGTGAAAGCTACACACTATCTTGTTTACAAGAGGGGAGTTTCAGCATGTTTTAGTTAGTACATGGCAAAAGACCCCAAAGCCAAGCAAGCACATTTGAAAAGAACACCAAATTTTACTGTGCTTTGTAGCTGAGTATTAACAGGTATTTGCAGTAAGTAGGCTCCACTGTGTTCCTTCTTGTTTACACCGTGATTGTGTGCAAAATGGGGCCTTACCATGACCTTAAAATGTACCATTTATATATTATTTATACAACTGTGTAGTTGACCATGTCACTGTACAGACAGCAGAAGAAGAATGGTTCCTGCTCCAGAAGGTTGTGATAGAAATGTAGCCCCAAGGGTCAGATCTGATTTAAAAGAAATCTTAATAAAACCACACAATACAGTGTAATGAAAAGAAAAATATTTCCTTGAGTTGTATGTTTAAAGGCAGAGTTTTAAAGGCACAGCTGGGACCTGTTTCTTAGCAACAGGGCTCATCTGAGCCATACAAACACTGTCATATTGGAAAAAGATACCCTCAAGAAAGGCAATATGAAAGGAGCTAGAAACATCAAATTTAGATGTCTTTCTGCTGTTGCAGGAGCGTTTCATCAGCATTGCAAAGCCTTCAGGCAACAACCAAGGTAATTTTGATGAACTGTAATGATCAAAACAAAGAACTTGTCTTTACTCTTCTTTCTCAGCATGGAATAATGGCAGAAGCATCAAGTTGCATTGGTGTTACAGAGATACCATAAATCATAGTTTAGGTCCCATCTTCCTTGTGTATCCATAACAACACAGCTGCAGTCTACACTGGGGGTATAGGAGTCCTGCAGGACAAAGTCCTTCCTCTGTTGCAGGTAATGCTGTACACAGTACTAGATGTTTCAGAAGAAGACCTTTAATGCACAGAGCTGACTGCAACAACTTATGAAATACTAAGATAAAGAGTACTAGATAAAGGGCTGCTGTTAGTCAGTATGGACATTAGGAGAGAAGTGTCAGTATGTTCAAAACAGAACAGAAAAATGTATGCAAAGTTATTTGCATATGTAAAAGAAATATTGAAGGATTATAAATAGTTTTGGGCCAGACATTTGAGAAGGATAAGAACTATGTTCATGTTCTCTCCCTGCTGAGCAGTTTGGCTCAGCTGTTAAATCTTCACTAACTGGAACATAAAAAGCACTTTTCCAATAGCCTTGTACCACCTTAATCCCAGATCTAGAAATGTGATGTTTCATTTGGATACCATGCATGGTGAAGACTATTCTGGTCTTGTCTGATTTGCCACTCGGCTAGCAATGATGAGATTGAACTCTTCTGCAGCACCAGACAGGTTCTGCTTTGTATAGCCAGCCAATGTGTCAGCAAATGCTCTAGCACCTTCTCCTATTACTCCTTTCTTCCTTAAGGTATGCTCTGACTTAGGGACTTCTACCCCACAAGCTGTAATTGCATCCCTCTTTCGTAGTAGCCTTTGACCTTTCTTCTATGTCTATTTTGATCAGTATTAGTTCAATTAGTAGCGATGAAAGTTGATCACACTCTGTCTTTGCTTCTTCCAATCCTCTTCCCATTCTCATCCCACCCCAAATCTGGTCTTGCTCTTCTATTTGCCTACCTGACAGAAGGTAAGTTCAATGTGACTCATGGCTACTAGCACATGCACTGGCTTGTGCATCCTGCTGCCAGTCACACCATCTCTCAGGAAAGGCATGGTGGGCTTTGTGCAAGGCATCATTCCAGCTTCCAAACATTCAGACAGAAGACCAAACACAACCCTGATGGCAGCTATTGTTAGCCCAGTTCCCCCCAAGAGCAGAGGAAGAGTTATGTGGGAGCTGAAGCAGTAATATGCATTCTACTTCTGCAGGAACAGGTTGATTTTGAGGCTGTTTGCACAAAGAGCAGGGTGATCTGTGGATCTTGAACCTAAGCTTCCCTTCTTCTTGCTACCACCTTTCCCTGCAAAGAGTTACCACAGGACAGTGGTTCCATTTTTAGAACACAGTATAATCATTACAGACTTCAGATCCTACAGTAGGCCCTTCTGCTTAGATTATTGCACTATCCTAACCACCTTAATTTGAGAAAGAGACATGTGGTTTGCTGTGGATGGCTTTGATGTGTCGGTGTTAGTGGTCCTGTTCCAATCCAACGCCAAGGAAAGTAGTAAGATGCAGCTGCATTGAGATGAATCCTAATGCATTGACATGTTTGGATTTTGGATGGAATAGATTTTTCTCTAGAAAACACTAATTGTAAAATTTTAAGGTAATTTTTCATAACTGCATCTGGTTCAACAAATGTTCCTTTAAATGACAATAACAGGCTTCTGCTATCAGATTGTTCTGTGTAGCACAGTCAGCTAAAAATACATGCTTATTTTTTTCATTGCAGGCACAATAAAAGATGGCAGGATAGCTCTAATGTGTCAGATTGTTGCTTTTGTACAATACTGTACTAGGAATCTTATTTTGTAAAATGTGAGGGAAGAAAAAAATGCTCCATATTTATCACTAAAATGAAAGAAAAATTAATTATTTTAGCTAGAAATGTGGCATTATTTAATGCTCAAGTGTAGGAAGCTATAATGACTGTAGAAATCAACTTCAGGCACCTATAGGGATTAGAAGAGTAAGGAATTCCTAAGTAGGAAGAGAACATTGTGGTATAATAGCAGCGTATCACTGATCTGCTCTTTCAGAGAGTCCACAGTAACCCATGCTTTAAGGGTTTAAGCATGAACTCACCAGTTTGAGGCAATGGATAGTTGTGTCTCTGCCACTGCTTACTGACTTTGGGCAGGAGAAAGCATAGCCTTATGCCGTTTGGTGGCTAGAACTCCAGATACCTGTGTAAGAAGTATCTGACCTATTAACTAGTCTCGAAAAAGTAAAGTGACACAGCAGTGATTTAACTGATCTAGCCTTTGTAAATTCCCAATATGGATGGGGACATCTGTTAACTACATAAGTTGTTGCAAAAAGTTACTGTGTGTCAGGAACTACAACAAATCCCAACTTCAAGCTATGGAGATTGTGTTGCAGGGTATATATAGGTAACAGGAACAGACGTTTATCAGCTCCCAAAGTATGATATGGCATGTAAAGGGAAACTGGCTGGAGAACAGGCTACAGTGAATGAAGTGAATGTAAGGAAAGAAGAACATTGAACTTGTTGATTTAGAAGAGAAAGGGGAAAAGTATTTTAGGTGACCAGAAAGCACGGGACAAGGAGAGAGAGGAATTCAGTATGTAATTCTCTTCCTTTTCACTTATGAGCCTGATTGATGAGAAGGTGGTTGGTGGTGTCAGTGAGAAACATTCTCTATGCAAGGAAATGGAGTTTGACTTTGCCATCTTTGTTAAGACAAGAGGATCTTCAAGCAGAAATACCAGAAAAACTAGGCAGAGTATGGGAGAAAAGCATCCTGAAGAGATACAGGAGTTGAGTCACTGGTATAGAAATAGAGATGGCACATGAAGGCTCGCATGTGGATGGAGTTTAAAGAAGGCACTGTATGGAGGAAACAAAATGGGGGGAAGGGAGTTGCAGAGGCTCAGTCTGTGCTTCTCTGAAATAGGAAGAGAAAGATAGTAAAGCAGAGTAAGAGATATTGAGGACATGGCAGGAGAGAGAAGAAAGGCAAATGGCAAGATGTCAAAGAGCAGAGAGCCCCTAATGTACTCCAGAACTAGGAGCCAGAAATGCAGCAGGTGGAGCAGATGTCCTGGCACTCACACAGGCTTGTTGCTGAAACCATTGTCACTAAGGTCTGCAGAGAGGACTGAAACATCATTTGCAAAAGAAGAGAAAATTGAGGTAAAGTTGCAACATCTCTAGGACAGGGAGAGGGAGGAAGGTGGTTAGGGTTAGCTGGAGACAAGTGGAGCTGCATGACTGACACAACTCTAGCAGAGTAGGAGACTTAAAAGAGGCCTTTCTGTAGTGGGGTAAAAGGGTAGATCTCGCCTTCATTTCAGCTGTGCAGTCCCATAAACTGAATTCACATCATAGTGTGAACAGTGACATAGTGAATCCAGAAATGAGCTTAAGCCTCAGTCAGCTATGAGAAGCCACAGGGTTACAGGAGCTGGATAAGTAGTCTCCCAGCTATACAGCTTCCAGGCATGCAGCAAGCCTGGAGAGCCCATCAGGATTACCAGGCACTGTGGTCCTGCTCAGGTAGGGCGCAAGGAGAGCAACAACACTGGCTGCTGTACAGAGCAGAGCCCATTCCTTGCACAGCACAGACTTGCTAAAAAGTTAAGAGAGTGCAAGTAAGCATATAGGATCAATTTCCTTTAATTTCTAGTTCTCCTTAAATATGTATCCATGCAATTCATGTTAGCCCTGTTCAAGAACTGTTCAAGTTCACGTCTGAATTTGGTTCATCAGCCTCACACTGAGCAGCAGGCACAAACTGTTTGCCACAGCCTGTTACTACTACTCAAAAGAACCATCTTTCTGCTGTTTGTACTCCTGAATTGCTGCCAAGATCAGGTTGGACCTGATGAGCCAAATTAATCCCCAGTGTAACTCTGTAGCAGTCAATGGATTTATGACAGAGATTAATCTGGGCCCAATATAGATGTATTTTTTGGCAGAAGGAAAACATAAACAACAAGAGTGACGAATACAGGTTAGATGGATGGTCCTTCAGCTGTGCCTGCCCTTTCAAGAAGGGTTTTCCCTCTATGCCCACCCTGTCTTTCCAAGGGCATGTGTTCCTCTGCCTTTCCTACCGCTTGCTCCGCAGTCCTGAACTAGAGGAGCCTCACAAGGTGCGAATGGCAGTCTTTGGTGGGCTGGAGGTTATGGAGCATTTTGAGCCACTCCAGAGACCCACAAGGTTTTAAAAGAGTAGATAACACCAGTTCAGGAGAAGATACAGCAGGAGTAGCTTTGGGAATATTCAAGAACTGCAGTATGAGCTATGTGGGACAGGGACACTCTTCTGGGGTTCATACATTGCCTACCACAAGGAGGTCCTGGCTGGCATGCAAATAGCAAATACGAATTCCCTTTCCTCAGCAGGCTTGCTACCCCCCCAGAAATCAGCCCTATTTAGAGAACACCACGGAAAACTGGTTAGGAACTCAGGAGCACCCTTAAGCATTTAGGTAAGGGCTTCCAGCAGTCTTGCATAGAAGAATTGAACCATTTTACCGTTATCCCTAACCTTACTGTAACTTACTCAACATGAGAACTGTATAAAAGAACCACAGGCAGGATGAAACCGATAATTTCCAGTTTCTCATTGTATAACACTTTCCCTGGTAAATCTCACTCCATATAAATCTTCTCTAACCTCGGAAGAATTGTGTCCTTGACTCACTGTCTAATAGAGGTATTGCCTTTCATATTTCACTCGGAATAATTACATGCTGTATTGTGATGTTGGGAACTTGGTTCTTTGCAACATCTACAAACAAATGCATATGCATTTTTATCTAATGCTGACCAGTAGCTAGATACTGGAAATCATTCAGTAAAGGGGAAATCTGTCCTGTAACAGAAACAAGTGTAAATCAGATGCTATTTCCTGAAAACTGGGAATGCAAAATCTCCTAGAGACATTGGTGTGCAGGGAGCATTCAGATGAAAAGACCACTTGTAAAATCTCACAAGCACATTTACATGGCTCTGCAGAAGCTGGACCTTGCTGGACACAGCTGGCCAAGAGGCATTAACCTGGCTGCTGAACATGACCCAGTATTCATCTATGTTTTTGACTTGCTCAACTAAGCTGTGGTGCTTCCTTTAGCTTTGTTTTCAGACAAGAGAGGACTAGCCCCTGCAGAAATAATGATTTTTATCCAAGTCAATATTTGTTTTGCATTTAAAGAAAGACCACACTTCTATATAAAGCACTATTTCCCCTTGGTACAAAGGCATCTCCTGCCAGAGGATGGATGAGCTGTTTGTTACGAGCATGCATGCACTCAGGGGGCAGTGTCAAAGCAGGGGCTGTTGACTTGAAGTTGACCTCTTTTGGCATGATCAGCAACTCGGACATACTTTCTGTTCGGGTGTACCAATTGCTATGAGTGTGATTGCACCTGGTCTCTAAGAACCAGAACAGCTCTTCAAAATGAAATTGAAAAATCATGAAGAGCCCTCTGTTCAAGAGCTGTTAGTCATGTAGTGGCAGAAGGACGTAGTTCTGGGAAGAGAAACTGAGAAAGACTAGCTAAGCCTTGTATAGAGTAGTTAAAGTTACTGAAATACCATAGAATAGCTGAGGCTGGAAGAGACAAGAGACTTCTGGAGGTCATCTAGTCCTTTGTCCAAGTGGGTTATACAAGAGCAGGTTGCTCGTGTTCTTGTCCACAGTATCACAGGTACCTGCTGGTGCAGATACAGTGCAGTAACCTCCATAATCTCAATTTTCTCCACCTAATAAGAAATCTTCCTTTTAGAAAAGGATGATAGCTGGACTGAATTCATTTGTCTTGGCTGGTGCTCATATTCACAGAATCTGTAAGATCATGGGTCACTCCAGCCTGCTCTATTTATGGAGCCTGCACTGGGGTGATGTCAGGCATAAGGTACCACAGCTCATTTCTCTGCTGCCAAGAGCTCATTTCTCTGCTGCTTTTGTTGGTCTGCCTGAGGTCTTTCTGTAGGGAGCCAAAAAGGCTCTACAAGACTCCACACATCCCCATCTTCCTCATAGGAGCAAGACTGTAGACAGCAGGTCATGTGCAGAAGCTCGTTCTGGCTATATGCTTCACCTCTATGATTACAGCCCCCACCTTCGTCACCAAAGAGAGCATGGCTTGGTTGCAGCCCAGCTCTGTGTGGATCATTGTCCTCCTCATCCCACGCTGCTCTGCTATTGACTTGGTTGGGCTTGACGCTACTCTTCAGGGATGTTAGTGTGGGAAATTTCAGTTAAAATAGATAGAAGTTAAGCCATGGAAAGGGTTCCCTGTGGTTTTGCTGGATGAGATAAGACATCTTTGTATTCTCCATTAGGTAAACTATCATGAAATAAGACTGTTTTCTGTCTGAATCACTTGAAGGTACCAAAGACAAACTTAGAGTGTAAAGCATCATCTCCTAAATATTTCAGATATTACGTACGTGAGTAAATCAGCAACTTTGCAGTGTCCTGAGTAGGTAAAATGCTTTACCTTTCACCTAAGAAAGAATAGTTCTTTTGTGGAAGCTGTCCATTAAAAGCAAGATCTGGTCACTATTTGCCTTACAGTAGCACCGAACAGAACGGATATAGCCCCATCATGTTAGGTGCACGAAAGATGTTAAGTTTCCTGGGACAAGACTAGCTAAACAGAAAAAAAAGAGACTTGAAATTAGTGGTGCTGGCACCTTAATAGCATTACTCTGCCACTGCAAGAATAAAGTCACTACTTAAGAATTATCTAGCAAGCAGCTTTAAGTCAGGACTGAATTCTGGTCTCCCAAATCATATTCCAGACTCTTGGGTGCAGCACCACACCTCTGGGCTACCAAGTGCAACAGCCATGTCCCCTTTCAGTCCTGCTTGAGACACTTTGGCTCAAAACGCAGGCACTGAGTATATCCTGGATTTTAAAAAAAGAAAATATTTATTAGTCTCCTGCACGTTTATCAGTGCAAATCTCTGAACATTTGTCATGGTTTTGTCTTACGTTCCCATGCTACTTAAAAGATAGCTTGTTCTTTGGGGTGGTATTGGAGGCTGATGTGCTTTATCACACTTCCATTTCAGTTGTCTTGATCTGTAGCAAAACCTAATTGCTCTGCATCCCCATCTAACTTTCTAATAAGATTAATCCTGTTTTGTGTCTTGGTAGTGCCTAATTAAGATGATTTGTCTTCACAGTTAAGGACTCCAGGGTATTACAGCAAGCTCAGACTCACTGCTCTGTGAATCTTAGTAGTTAATCTCTCCTTCCACAAGCAGAGCAAATGCAGTTAGGTAGCTTCAAAGGGCTAAAATTCGTTGCAAGGCAGTGATCAGAAAGACAGACGAGGTGCAGACCTCACCTTGAGCTGTGGCGCTGTGACTGCTTGTCTGAATGCAGACAAATATAGAGGAGGGACCCTTACACTGCCCTTAGCCTGCTGCTTTCCTTCTGCTGAATGAGGGCACCCTGAAATGGGTAGTAATAGCACTTAATTATATGTGGGAAGGCAGAAGCAGGAAAAGAGATGAGCATTTGATCTGGCTTTGCCCAGCAGAACACCGGGTGCCTTTATGGGCCCTTCACTAGAGTGGGAGTTGAGACTAGAAGGTCACACACACCCACTTCCCACTGTACCCCACAAGAATGAGCTTTACCTGGTACAGACAATAAAGAATAAACTTCTGTTCATCATTATATAATTGGCAAGAACCTTTGTGAAAGTTCCCAAGAATCCATAGCCTTTTCCTCACGATTTTTCCCTGTTGTAAAGCGCTTATTTCTGGGAGCCTTTAAGAACTGGAGGTATCAGGAAGCCCAAAAACTTTCCTTACAGGTGGTTTCATGGCCATTCTGAAGCAAGGAGGGACTCTCTGCAGACTTTCTGCTCTTGAAGCTTCCAGGTTTGTAAAGTTTGGATGAAAAGCCGCGTCCCAATTATTTTGACATCAACAGCATAAAATGGAATGACTCAAAGTTTGTTTCTGGATGTACATAAAAAAACCCCAGAAAACTGATTTCTGGGGATGCTTGAGAATTGTGAATTAGGATCGTAGTCTTAAAAACATGAGATATTTTAGTGGAAGGCTCCTATCTCTTTGGTTCCTCTGTCACTTGGATCCTGAGCCCCTGCAGTGGGCAGGTACAGGGCAGCCTGGGACTAGGAGAGCCATGGCAAAGCACCCAAGCTGGTGTTCTTGGGTAGCTGGTGCAAGGTGAAATAAGCACCTAGCTTAATTATAGACTGTATAAATACAGGAAGGTCTGCATGGCAGGAGACAGCAGAGAGAAACCAGCAAGTAGAACTATTTCCATGAAACAGAGCTTTTAATTTGCTGATAAAATTACAGGGCAGCACGAATGCATCCATTTAGGGCAGATGAGCCTATAGCAAAGTGCCCTATGCTGTAAACAGCGGTCATGCCTTACTGTTGTTGTTGTAATTGGAAGCCAATTACATTATTCTCTCGGTGCTGGCATACTTAATAAAGATGGCAATTAATTAAAATTCTCTCCTCATTCCATTAGCAAAGAAACAAGTAAGGCTGCAGCAGCTCGGTTCCTTTCATAGCAGTGCCCCTGGCTAGCTGCAGAACAAGGGACATGTCATTTAGCCTCCCTGGCTTTGTTCCCTCGCTCTATCATGCAGACAGCCTGTGGTCTGTTTCATAGCATACATCTATCTTACAAAGTAAGTACTATCGGGAACCATATTAGCTTTAACCAAGCTAGTCTAGCTGCAGGTAAGCAGCAAGCCAGATTGGGCTATGTGGAGCTCAAACTGCTACTGTTTGTGCCTGAAGGATGACTTCGTTACATCCAGATATATTTATATCTCTATAGCATCAGAGTCAGCAGGGCAGGTGTAGTGAATACCTACAGTGCTACCTTGAGAGGCAGGGATTCTCAAGTGACCCAAACAGAAGCCAGAACAGGTTGGGAAGGAAGATGTCTGTTAGTGAGGTACTAGCATTACATCCTGAAGAAGCTGGGAACAAGTGACAGATTGCTGTTGTGTTCAGAGAGTTAACCTGAGTGCCAGTTAAGATAAGTGGCAAAGAATTTATCATGGAATGGTTTGGGTTGAAGGGACTTTAAAGCTCATCCAGTTCCAAGCTCCTGCCACAGGCAGGCACACCTTCCACTAGACCAGGTCATCCTGGCAGAAGTCTGAGGTCTGCTCCACCACCATGGATTGTGCAGTGGGGCCCTACATCACCATTCAGCAGAACTTCTTCCATCTCAAATACTTCAAGCACAATTTGAAGCACAAAGTCAACAGAATTAAACCATAGGACTGGATTGGAAAACTTCACCCAAGGATTGTGGAATGTCTGGCAGTGGAACAAGCTGTACTGCAATCTCACTATTTATGGGTGGCTGTTTTTAAGTGTTCAAAACATTGCAGAGTAAAAATAATGCCAATGGCTCCATATAAAATAAAAGCATTAGTAAGTCACTTCACCTTCATGCAACCCTCCTATGTAATTTAAGATTTCACTGTGTATTTTTAGCTGTGAAAGTTTATTGCAGTCAAGTTTCAGAGTTCGTGTTAAAAAACTTGCATTTCCAGAAGAGTTAACTTTCTCTAAAGCATTAAATATGAGAAAAAGTCTCATTTTTGATGCAAAGGCAGCTCTATCTTACTTGCACGTGGGCTGTCTTCTGTAGATGCTACATAAACATTGTCAAGTCTGTTCTGACCACATGGCACAAGCCTACTAATAACAAACAGATGCAGAGCTCAGTGCTGGAGCTGCAGTGATGTGCTAAAGCAGTTGTGATCAGTCATGGGCATATAACACTTTGGGACATGCTGGACCTTTTTTCCACGTACATAGGGAAACCAGAAAGCTAATCTTAAACACAGCCTGCCTTCTGTAGACTTGGGAGTTGGAACAAATCCTGTTGAGACAAGAATTGCAAGAGCCAGTGCTTACTTGTCAAGCAGCTGTGTATTTTTGTCCATAGCAAGGCCAAAAGGACTGTACAGAGCCAGAACTCACTTTGAGCATCCTTCTGATATGGAAGGGGAAAACAAAAACAGTGTGCTAGCAGAAGCTAAACAAAGCATTTTTAATAGCAGGCCATAGAGGAAAATTCATGAGCTGCTCTCCATGGCAACATCTAGGTTCTGTCACGTTTGCTGCCTCCACTCTCTCCTCCTTCCCTTTCTCTTCTCCCTCTCCTACCCTTCGGCTCCTGCTGTTCTTGCCCAAGTCCTGTCCGCACTGCTCTCCACAAGACCTGACATTTGCAGGCCACCACTTTGCCACTAAGGCGTCTGCACATCATTGATGTTGCCCTCTCGCAGCAGTGCTTGCTGCATGTGGGATTCAGATTTTCAGTTTTAAGAGGCACTGCCTGGGATGAAGCAAGCCTCTAGTTTTCCATGCTGTCCGCTGCTCCTGCTCCTCTTCGCTTGCAAACCATTAAAGCCACCTATCCATCCCCTTGCAGCGTATTTAGCAGGGGTAGGCTTTAGTCTGTATGGACACTGGAATGCGGAAGAGAGTTTGTGAGTAGCTATTTAGTTAAACTTCAGCCTAAACCCTAAGCTTTTACAGTGTTGGTCTAAAACATCATTATTTCTTGAAGAAAAACAGGTACTTGCACTGAGTCCTGGCTTACTTCCCTGGTTGAAATGAACTACAAGGGGAAGGATGTAGGGGACACCACTGGCACTCAGGTTGCATGTCCTCTTGGGTGGGACATCTAAACCTTGCTGACACTGCAGTAGTCATCTCTACATTCTTTATATTTCAAGATAAGTAAGTCCAGCACCCACTAACAGGTGAATAATTGATGTGTAAATGACAGCTTCCATACCCTGGACTGAACACTGTCCCCAACCCATAGCAGCAGCATGAGTTCTATAGGAGTCTCAAGCTGCTCAGAGCGAGAAGGTCATAGACATTTCAGCTGGATGCTCTGCTCCAAGGGTGCAGCTGTTCACTTGTTTTCAAAGGGACCTGTATAGCAAGTGGCTCCATGTCTTCTGGTGCTTGCTTTGAGTGCCTTTGAGGAAACTGGGTGGGAATGTGCCTCCTGGCAAAGGAGCACATCTGCCCATGGAAGCAAGCCTGGGTAATAAGGAAAGGTTAGCTCCCTCAGGGGGACATGCTCCAGCCTCTACTTTTGCTGCAAACCAAGAATTCACTGCATGTGTTCTGCCTGCAATCACAGCTCTCAGAGGAAGCCAAGACCCCGACAAGAGCACTGTATTCAGACTGCAAGAACCACAAGTGGATCACACACAAATACATCAAGTATTCTTCTGAACCAGCCTTTTTTGTCCAGAAAGCTGTAGTAAGCTTGGAAAGAAAGCTCTCATCTCAGAGTGTTTAGGTGATACACCTGCACGGGCAGGTTCTCTCTGATGCAGCCTAAGTCCTAGTAAATTCCAGACAAGCGGAGACTGGGGGCACTGGTGAGGACTCACACTGGCCAGAACATTTCCAGGGGGTTGTACCTTGCTTCTTTTTTCTCAAGCAAAGACACAAACAATTGTCTGCTTTAGGAGACTTCAGCAGATAGTCAGCCTGAGTGTTAATGCTTTGCAGCTTCATTTTATCGTGTTGTTAATAGTGTCCTTTCCATGGCCCAGCCCTACCCACCTAAGCAGAGGGGAAGCACTTTCTGCATCAGCAAATGCTGCTGTAGCCCCTTTCTTGGACAAGTTTTAGTAGTTCTCTTAAGGACTGCAGCTTAGCATATGGATTAATGCCAAGGATGGGAGGCTTCCACAACTGAAACAATGCCCTACAGCTCAAAGTAGGGTATAAAAACGAGCTCACAGCACTTAGGAGCCAAGGATGTCTTGACCAATAGATGCCGTATTAACTGAGGAAACAAAGTACAACCTTTATCACACAGTTTTTCTGACTCACACAAGCAAGAATTCAGTACATCCACATCTGCCTCATATACCTGCCAACACTGATGACAGCTAATAATCATTTCACTTAAAAAATTTCAAAGACACATCAGACGTCCCCACACAGAGCACCCACCTGATACAATATAGCTATATGGGTATATCTCCTCCCCACAAAACACACACATCAATTACATCTCCCACTGTCGGTCCAACAGACCTGCTCCCACAGACACCTCAAATCTCATTCCTGTATGCTTACCTGCAGCTTTGCTTCAGTTCCTGGGTTAAGGCATGGTCCTATTTGTCCTTCTGGGAGCAGGAAAGGAAGCACCACACCTCTACCTTTCTCTCAGCACTATAATGCCTTAAACGATCCACAAGCTTGTGGGAAGAAGCAAGAATATTTCCCAGCTCCTCCCTGTCTCCAGCTTTTTGTAGGGTAGGGATCATCATCATCGGCACATGCTCCTGCCCTGACTGCAGTGATTTGGGTTTCTGCTGTTCTTGCACCTGTAAGAGGACAGCTCGTCAGATGTGGTTTCCTTGCAGCACAGATGCTTTCTGTTGTGAAGTTTCAGGTATCTGGTAGTCAGTGGGAAGCCCACTAACAAGTTGTCTGTGTGCTCAAACTACTTACACTTACCCTGTAGCCATTGGTGTCTCGTCTCCCTCTGGTTTGCACCTTGGTTCCAACCAGACTCCCACTTTTGATGTTTCTGGGGAGGTACCATCAGAAGTGTGCTCAGAACTGGGTCCTCCACATGAACTGTGCCAAGCTCCACATCTGACTGAAGCCTTTGCAGGCATGCCCAGGTTGGGCTTTTTTGCAAAAAAAAAAAAAAAAGGAGAGAAAACCTTCTCATGTGGCTTAAGATATTCCATAACACAGTCACCGCTGCATTCAGCATGGAGGAGACTGCTCAGGGCTTGAACTCATGTCTTCCTCTACCCAGGATGAATGACCCAAACAGTGTGACCCAGGAGAGCTCTCTCCAGGGTGTGGGTTTTTCCTCCAAGAGTTAAACCCCCCCTGAACTATTCCCCTTGTACTATTTTGGTGTGCTCTGTGAGGCCAGAAACCAGTGGGTGATGCTCTTGGGAAGGCCATGGCATACATCAGAGAGGAGGCTTTATCCTGCATGACAACGGACTGGAGAGAAAGGACAAACCCCCTCCTTTGTCTCTCCCTTTATAGTGTTATCCTGCAGATAACACATCTCCTTCACATTCAGTGTGTTAAACTGTTGGAGACAAAAAGCCTTCCATATTTACTGGTGTAATCTAAAAATACCCTAATTCTGCTGACAGCAAAAGCAAACACAGGCTCCCAGGAGCTCTCTTCCCTTGCCCAGTCCTGTGTGGATGCCTCAGCTGCTGACACTGCCCCACATGAGATGGGTCAAAAGAGTAAGCTCGGATTCCCATTGCCTCCCAGCCTGGCCCTGAAGCTGCTCCAGAAGGACAAACCTCAGCACCCACCCTCCTTGTACTAGTTAATGTGATTTAGAATAATCCTGGATTTTACTGTGGATTGAGGATTTTTCGTTGGGAAGATGTAAGAAATGCTTGCTGTGATTTACTTACACTGGCATGACAGGGGGCTTTCAGTTGACATCTGCCTGCCAAGTCAGCAGTTTGTGTCTTTGCTGGTTACACTCACAGCCTGAGACCTTTTGGAGCAGCTGATTTATTTGGCCAACATCATCCCAGCTGCAGTTTGTGTACCAAGTTCATGATTTCCAGGCCATAGGTATTGAAGTGTCTGAATGCACGGTCAGGAGAGGAAATGGTCTGGTGCCCCAGCTCTGACACAGCCAGGAGCTATCAGCAGATCCAGCTTGCTTGCCTTCCTCCTCCTCCTCCTCTCCACCTCTCTGCTTCCAGATGCAAATGCTTCCATATTCGGCAATGTGTGACTACAATGGCTTCTTAAGGGGCAAACATCTACCTTGGCAAATGCATTCAAGACTTTTTCTTCTGCTTCACATTTTAAAGCCTATGTCAAACAAAGCAAAAAATGCTCCTGTTTTATGCCTGCTGGCATGTCTCAAGTCTTGTATTTAAAAATGCAAACAACCTCCCAAAGATTAGTTAATCATAATTAATAAAGAAAATGCACTGGCATTGCAAAATTAATTGGCTCCCATGAGTAGGAAAGTGGCCTAAAGCAGGAATCAGAAGCCAAGGTCCATGAGATTTTAATCCTAGTTTCTGTATCAATTCCCTGTCCAGGGACGGTCACTTGACTGCTTTGTTTGCTTTATTCCTGTCTGAATGGGACTGGACATTAGCTTAGTCACTGTGGTGTTTAGGGGATCAATTAGCTAATTCAGCAGCTCCCTAATGATGTAAAAATCTTAAAAGCTTCACTGGAAGGATTCGAAGCTGCAGCTTAAGAATTATTGCTCATTTATGACCTTTTTTTGGTCGTAACATCTTGGAAGAGTTAAAAGTAAGGCAAGAGGGGAAGGTTTTCATTTCCATTTCAGAAAGAGACATGCATTTCCATTTGGCAAGATTCTGTATCCTGATGGGAAAATGTAAACACTCAGTCTCTGATCTTGCCTCAATCCATATTTAATCTCAGAGAGTGCTGTGGTGTAACTTTGCAGATAACAGTATCACAAGCATGTGGGAATATTCCAGGCTTCCTTCTGCTTTGGAGAAACTATAAAGGAAAAAATACGTGAAGTGGGGCAGAGATCTCACATAATCCCAAACAGAGGACACAAAAGACATGTAAATCCCAAGGGGATTTCTCCCATGGGAGAAGAGGCTGCCCCTCTCCTTACCATAGGACTGCCTCCCAGCACCCCAGCAGTGCTTCCCCATTCCCCTCTGCCCTGGTGCTGCTCCAGGCAGCAAAGGGAGCAGGAGGGAGTGTAAAATCAGATGGAGCCAGTGGCAGGAAGACGAGTGAGGTTCCAGGAGCTGGTGGGGTGTTGGGAAGATGCTGGAGCTGAAGCCTGCAGAGACTAAAACCAGGCTGTAGCCAGCCTTCATCAGCATTTTGGCATCTTAATTGCCTGTTACCCTTGTCACTTATTGAAGGAGATAAAGCAATGGAAAAGATTACCTCCTTCATCACCCTGGCAATGGCCAGGATGAAGTGGTAATTTGCTCCTGACCAGATCCTTCTGCACTCTCTGTCTGCTGATGTCTTCTAGAAAGGTGTAAACACAGTGTTTCCTCCCTGTCTTCAGTTAAACCAAAGGACTCTCTCCTTCCCCCAAGTTCAACAAGGCCCTTGAGTGCACTGAAGATGAGCTCATTCATTCACATCTTCCAGGGCATCTGCAGGCTTCTATCCTTTAATAGGAAAAGGGGTAATACTTGTAGAAACCACTGGACATTATGCTGCGGGACCTTTAATTCAAGACATTCATTAAAGAAAGCATTTCACAGAACTAGGTTATGCAGTACAGTCCTTGTTGAAGCTTTGTACCTGCCTTAGCAATACTGTATTTGTATAAAAACCCCCAAAGACAATTCATAAGGTTAAGGAGTGTCAAAACGCATACTTGGATCCGGTGACTGAACCTGCTGGCCAACAGCTCATACATTGTATGGGTCAGAAACAGTTTCTCCTGCTCTTTGCCTGTTTATTTCTGCAGGTTGTTTGGGGGACAGACAGGGCTTCCCCGGGCTGTGGGTTTCAGCTTGCCATGGGCCCAGGACATCAGCTGCAAATAAATGATCAGTAAATTTGGTATATTTAGGAAGAATCTTTGTAAAGGCTGCTGTGGTGCGGTTTCCTCCCCTGCTTTAACTTCCATACATCAACAAGATCCTTCATCTGAGTTGTTTTAGGAAGTCTGAAGGGTGATTGCAAGTTTTGTAGGTAGGTCTCAAGCAGAGCCATGGACTACACCACCAAATCATGGCTTCATGGCTCCAGCACCGGTATAGCTATTCCTGCTTTGTTTAAACATGCTCCCAGGTAACTTGTGTCTGGGGAAGGTATTGTGCAAAGGTGCAGTGCCACATTAGCACCCCTTTTAATCTGTGTGCTCCTCCGGAGCAGTATCTGTGAACAGTATCAGACTGCCAGATCCACACAGCTTTATAGAGCCATTCCAACTCTGGGTGCAATTTTCCACTCCAGAGCTTCTGTGTAGTAAATATTCTCCCCAAAAGAAACCCACCAAGCAGACAAAAAGGTATTTCCACAGACACACAGCACTCCCTTGTCATCTGCCTACGGTGCATAAGTGGTTACTGTTGGGTGGGGGGAAAGGAGCAAAACCCCAAAGAGCTTTTTGTCCACCCTGGTATGTATCAGTGTAATTCAATGGGAGAAAGTAGCGTGTTCGAGTGAGATGTGACTGTCCCTCCATATGTCCTCCTGTGTTCCCAGCACTGCAGTGAGAGCACAAGGAGTGGGATGCTGTAAGTGGGTCTAAGGGAAGGAATTTGGCACGAAGCCGTGGCTTTCACTGGGTGTTTTGTTGCTGCTCTCTCCATAGGAACGTTTGTATCTGCTTTCACCGTGCTGTGCGGAGCCCGGACTGACCTCCCCGACAGGCACATGTGTTGTGTGTTCTGGCTGAACATTGCTGCTGCTCTGATTCAGATCCTGACAGCGATCGTGATGGTTGGCTGGATTATGAGTATATTTTGGGGGATGGACATGGTCATTCTCGCAAGTAAGTACAGTGCACTCACCCCCCTGACTTCTATCTGTGCTGGGGGTTGCTGATGCCCCTGAATGCCATCGGACTGTAGGGAAGAAGAGCCACAGGATGGGCTCTGCAAGCCCATGAGAAACACAGCAGGCTGGGAGGTGGTTGTGATGGGCCCCATGACACACCTGGAAGAGCCTCATGGGTTAGAATCTTCCTTTCCCCTTTATGAAATGGAAAGTGCAGGAAGGGATGAAGCCCCCAGCACTGTGAACTCCACTGTCCTGCCCTGGTCACAGCTCTGTGCGTGTTTGAACGAGAAAGCCCTTTCTCCCTTGTGACTCCGGCTGCATCCCTCTGGTTAGTGAGACCTCCCCTTGGGCTGGTTCTGCTCCCAGGGAGCATGTGGGGCCAGCTGTCCACAGAAAAGCCCTGGGGCTCTCCTGGGCCCTCCCCTTGCTCCCCAGAATACACTGACCCACAGGCTTTTCTTGATGTTTCACACCAAGATCTTAGGCTGAGGAGGAGTGTTTGTATCTACTCCCAGAAGGATTTCCCCTACACTCTTTAAGGAGCCTCCAACACATTAGTTTAGGTGAAGAGAGGAATCCTTTTATAAACATATATAATTTAGGTCACCCAGTTAGTGTACATTACCAGCCTAGAATACAGGCTTTATCTGCTAAAGGCTTCTATGGGTGTAAAAGTTGTATCATACCTGTATCATATCACATAGAATTAAGGTGACAGCCTCGCCTCCAAAGCCAGAAGCAGCTTACAACTCAGGGTGCTGATCGCACCCCACTCCATTTCCAAAGGCTGGCAGAGGCTGTTGGGCATTGCCCCAAACCAAACAAGCCTGAGATCCTTCAGGCTGGCAGGGCAGGCAGTTCCCAAAGGAAACACTCCCAGAGAATGTCTTACCAAGCAGCTTTTGCTTTTTGGTTTGAAGGGCTCCACTTTGTCATCATGAAATGGAAAAACCAACAGGAAACCAGTGCACATCTTCAGCTGCCAAACCCAGGGTTTAAGCCCTCTCACCAAACCCCTAATTGCTGAGCTAGCTTCAATTTACAGGCTGAGTTAAGGGCAATCCCCATGCAGAGCAAACAATGGATGTTTAAAACCTGAACATAAGCGAGGCAAAAGGCTTTCCTCAGGATAAGCCCTTTGTTTTTCCCTGCAAACCACATGCTAAGTCTCCTCTCAGGTGTACCCACAGAGCAGGGGTAGCCTAAGCTGTTTCTGAGGGTGAACTGTGAAATCGGTGTACATCTGTGACGTGTCTTTAAGAACCTGCCCAATCTGTGTGTAATCCCATAATTACATGTTCATAATCATACACTCTCCTGCTGTTCCTCTGCTGGACAGCCTCCATGTGCAGTTCTCCTGAGGTCTGCAGTTGTGGGGAGAGGCAGGAAAGCATCTGTCCAGATAAGGGGCTACAGCTGAAACCATGACTTGCTTTCCTCCATAGTCCTGTTCATGTGTGTCCTTCAGGTAGAGGGGCTGGGGGTCAGGAGGGTCTTACTGTAGGTTTTCCAGTTTGGTTCCTGGGGAAAACCATACACCATGGAAGTATTGCCCCAAAGCTGTGCCCCGCACCTTGCTGGACCTCACCAGTCTGGGAGGCAGAGGGTGGATGAGCAGCATCTGATGGGGATGGTTAGGCCAGGAGATCCCTAACCATGGAATCATAGAATGGTTTGGGCTGGAAAGAACCTTAAAATCATCCAGTTCCAAGTCCCCTGCCATGGGCAGGGATGCCTCACACTAGACCATGTTGTTCCAAGCCTTATCCAACCTGATCTTGAACACTGCCAGGGATGGAGCATTCACAGCTTCCTTGGGCAACCTGTTTCAGTGCCTCCCAGTAAAGAACTTCGTCCTTATATCTGCCCTGGATCTCCCCTGTTTAAGTCTGAACCCATCACACCTTGTCCTATTGCTACAGTCCCTGACGAAGAGTCCCTCTCCAGCAGCCACAACAAGAGTATTTCATCCCAGCCCCTCTGGTGGCAGTAGAGAAGGTTAAGAGGAGTCAACATGTCTTATGTTAACTAGCAATATATAATCTGACAAGTTGCAGCCCTTGGCAATTTCTTGCTGTCTCATTAAATAGCTGGTTTTTAAGTTTACTTACCATGCAGAGAAAATAATGGCTAAATAAAGGAGCTCGTGGTTGATGGAGAATAAAAGGAAAAGACTCATTTTTCAATCAAAGCAAAGAACAGAAGTGATCAGTTTCTCCCAGTTGGATCAAACAACCCTGTCAGAATCCAAATGGGTTGGTTTTTCATGTTTCGTTTTCATGTGAAAAAACCCCTAAAATGGTAATAACTTTCAAATGCAACAAATAAGACATTTCACTTAAAAACACTGTGAGGAAACAGTTTGCTTTGGTTGGGTTTTGTTTGTGTGCAAACTATTTGATGCACTAGACAGAAATTTTACACCACTGCAACTTGAATCTCTGTGCAGGTGGGAAATAGTTAAATATGAAATTACTGCCCACCTCTAGTCATTCTCACCTTGAAATGGCCAATTCCAGGCATCCCTGAGAGGGTGCCATGCAATTTTGATGGGCTAGAGGAGGGGCACAGGGGGGAATTGTCTAAGCTGATGGAGACTAGCAGTGAGGAGAAGGGTGGGAAGCAGCTGGAGCTCGGAGACCATGCTCTGGCTTTCCCTGAGGGATGGATCAGGATGGATTCCTGAGTCCCTGAATCAGGACCTGCCTGTCTGTTAGCTGGTAAAGGGTTGGGTGGGAGTTAGGGAGGCTTGATGATGTCTTTCATCTTCTAGTGCTAATTCTCAGCCATTAAAAGGGGGAGCTTGCTCCAAGGGAGTGATCTGGGGATAATGTAATGCTGTATTTAATGAGAAGAAAAAGAGAAGAAATACAGGCAGTCTTGTATACTTCAGTTCCTGGAAGAAATAATCAAACTGCATCAATCAATTGATTGCATGTATGAAGAAGATAAAAGAAACTAAGTCAGTCTGTGTGGCCTGGGTGAAAATGCACTTGAGAACTGTGCTCTAAATGCATTGGAATGGTAAACTGGAATGAAATAAGGAAAGGTGTGTTGAAAGGTCCCTCCTGAATCCAGCTCTGCTCAGTATTTTCATTCATGGCTGGATGATGGACTGAAGGCGCTTGCCTTCAGTCAGCCCCAGCTGACGACAAGGCAGCTACAAGGCTGGCAGGCATGGTGAGGGCAGTGTATGGATTCAAGCAAATCAAAGAAATTAACTGAAAATAAATGCTGCTCAGTAAAGACAAGCCGGAGATGCTAAGGAAGGATTATAATCAATTGCATAAATACACATTAGGGAGAAACTTGTTTTTCAGAGAAGGATGTGGTGGCTGCAGTGAGTCACAAGCTGCATAGGAGTGCATTGCTGTGGAGGGAACAAACACCATGAGGCAGGTAGGAGAAGGGCCTGTAGGACATCAACTGGTCCCCTCACATTTAGTGGCACACCTAAAGATGTGGTGAGGCTTATGGCCAGCTTTGTAGGCTGTACTTCACATGGACAACTTGGAGAGAGTCCAGAGGACCGTGAGACAGCAAGTGATGAAGACGTTCAAAGGCAGGAGTTTAGCCTAAGACAGACTTACATAGCAGCAGGGATGATCTGTGTGGAATTAGGAGATGTTTTCCCTCTGGTAAGGTCAAAATGCTGAAGAGGTGGCATGGCAGCATCTGTTCTCTGCCACTGGAAGACCCCAACAGCAGGTAGACCCACATCTGTCACGAGCCAACTGACCTCAGAGAGTCCCATCCAGCCCTCATCTCCTGTAAGGTGCCCTTTAGCAGAAGGAACATTAATTGAATGCAGTTTTGCTGTCACACTTTAGTTACTTTTGGCAGCACAATGACATGGGTCATTTTCTCTGCTAATTTAAATGGATTGCCAGCTGGTCCCATTAAATGCCAGACATCTTCTTTAAGCAGCCGTATGGCTTTGGGAACTGTCCTTTCCTTTACTCACTGTCTGAAGGCAAAGGTAGATACTGAATTCTTTTGAACAAAATAATGTGGACTCTCCCTTTGTTGCCCCTTTGTCACCCCTTTGTCATGGCTGAGGTGAAACAGAGCTAATTGGCTTGCCAAGACCAACTGGAAAATGAGCCTCCTAATGCTTTCTGGGCAAGGTTTTCTCTGCTAATGGCACACCTTGTCCCCAGCCCACACAGCACACGTCTTCATTAGCTGCATTGTGCAGCACGAAGGCAGAGGAACAGCCTTTCCAGGAACTCCCCAGCGGTGCAGAGCTTGTTGTGAAAGAGTTTGTGCTGTTTCCTGACAGAAATACCACAGAAATCAATGCAGTAATTCACACCGAGGTGGCACAGGGGACAGAAGTCAGGCACTGTATGTCCAGGCGTTGTTTTGCTCTAATGAATGCAGCCAAAAAGTCAAGCGTGGGCCTATGAATGAGCCAAGGCACCATCACTTGTGGTACCACAGGATGGGGACTCCTGCTGCAGCCCCTGCTCCTGCAGTGGGCAGCTGCCGCTCAGGGACTGGTTGCCAGCCGGTAGCAATAGATTGCCTGTAATCTTGCTGTCCACTTGTCACTCCTTTGCTAATTACAGCACTCAGACCTTGCCAGAAGCAGCAGCAGATGATTGTGTGGTTACAGTACACACGGGCTACAAGGGACTTTGGAGAGCATCACTGAGCCTCTCTTCTCTGCAGGGTCTCTGCTAGGGCAGGTAACGCAGCTGCCCTGGGAAGGAAAGGGAGCAGAAAGCACTTGAGAGACTCTGAAGAGAACGACATCCTAACCCAGCTGGTAACCCTTCATGAGGTGAAGGGAATTCTGAGGATAAATCACCCACTCAGACCGGTTACTTTTTTATTTTAAATAAATGTTGCTGTCCCCCAAATCATCCCTGAGGGAAGCACCTACCAAATGCTGCAGTAGGGTAAGTTTTTATAGTACTGTAGGGATATGAAATACCACCAGGGTTTGCAGCAGGCAGCCAGGCTGAGGCACGCTGCGATTGTGAGGTACCTTAGGCATAAGCAAGTGGTGAGCTGAAAAGCAGATGAGGATTCCTCCATCCTCTTTAAACATGAGCTCTAAATCATAGAATGGTTTGGGTTGGAAAGGAGCTTCAGATCATGTAGTTCCAACCCCCTGCCATGGGCAAGGACACCTCACACTAGACCATGTCATCCAAGGCTCTGTCCAACCTGGCCTTGAACACTGCCAGGGATGGAGCATTTACCACTTCTGTGGGCACCCTTTCCAGTGCCTCAGCACCCTCACTGTAAAGAACTTCTTCCTTAGATCTAACCTGAACTTCCCCTGTTTAAGTCTGAACCCATCAGCCCTTGTCCTGTTGCTACAGTCCCTGATGAAGATGCCCTCTCTGGCATCCTTGTAGGGCCTCTTTGGATATTGGAAAGCTTCTCCAAGGTCAGAAATTACCTGTTTCAAACAAGGATTTTCAATAGTGCTTAGCCCTGGTGTGACTGTCTGATGGTAGAGCAGCTGTTCCGTTTGCTCTGCAACCCCGATTTATTCATTCTTTTCTGGTTCTCCATGTGTTTCGGATATATTGTCTACAGTTACATTTCTCCCTCTCTCTTTCTTTCATGTTCCTTTGCCTCCTTTTGTTCACCATCAAAGTTTCACAAGGTAAGTCTGTTTCTGTTCTTCCTCCTCCTCCTCCTCACACCCTGTGTCAGCTCCCCACTGACAGCAGCGAGTATCAGCCAGGACAAGCTGTTTGGGATTCATTTTGCCTGCCCCCAGCCCAAGCCCAGCTGTGTGCCTCTGTGTCGCCTGTCTCTGTGTCTGTCCTGTGGCCACACAGCCCCAGCACTGAAATGCCCCTTGGGCTGCCCCAATGGCACCATCAGAGCAGAGCAGGGACCTGCTTCAGCCTCAGGAGCATCCCAAGGCCACCTTCTGCATGAACCCGGTCCCTGTAGGACAGCCTGTGCACAGAGTGGTTTCTTCTCACCTGAATCTGACTTGCAGTGGTTTACAGAAGTGCAATTTCAAGCAAACTTGGTTAAATCAGCAGTTTTGTGCACAGATACTCAGACCCAGAGCTGTCTGCTCCCAGAACTGCACCGTAACAGTAATGCAGGTGTACTAAGGTAAAGCTGCTTCATACAGAATAGCTATCCCTATGCAAGAAATGTAATAACTATTTTAGTATATAAACTAGTAAGTCTGAACTATGTTAATAAGTTTAGGATAGGACAGGTCATCTTTTGGTTTACTTTGGTCCTGTGAAGAGGTACAGAGTCTGAGCTACTCTAACTGGCTTCCAGTCAGCTCCAAAACTGGTGGCAGGACTGAAAAGGTTTCTGTTATATCTTATAAAAGGCATGGCTACACAAGCAAGTTACTGTAAGCATAACCCAGCCTGGTTTCTTTAGCTAAGGTTTTATGGCATGCCCCAGCTCTGGTCCATGTGGTTGGCTGGGGTTTTTTACTGTGCTCCCTAAACAAATTTAACCTGTGGTGTAGACAAGCCCATATTACAGGTTTCCAACCAGCTCATCTTTCTTTCAGAGCTGACTCACACTTAGAACATAGATGTATAAGAAACTCTCATTTTTCCCCCTAGAAAAAGCTGTTTGAAAGATGTGAGTCTTCCTATTCAGCTGCGTATGATGGACAGCAAGGCAGTGCAGGGTAATGCGTGCTGACAAGTGTCATTAATCTCCTCCTCTATTCCTTGGGCTTGTTTAGCATCAGGAGGTCCGGACTGCCAAGGCTGGATGCATGCACAGACGTTTCCATAGCACAAAGTTCATTTGCCAGGGCCAATTCTTAGTTCAGCAAAAAATCCCTTAAAGATAGAGGTTGTGGTACCCGCTGGTATTTTGTGTTCAGCTTTAAGGCACTTTACAAAAGCCTGACATAAGGGTTGGAAAGAAATATTAAAAAGCATCAATGGAAAAGTGCTTGAAGAGCATCCTGAGATGTGAAATCTCAGACTCATTTGAAATGCAGAATATAAAAATGACAGGGTACTTATGTTATTTAAATAAAGAAAAAGAAAACCTCCAAGTTTTTAAAAGGTTTCTAGATGAAAGCTCTTCACTGCAGTGAAGGTAAGGACAGTTGGTTTCCTTCTTTAAAAAGGAGACCTTGTGCATTGGTACTATTGTAGTAACAATCCCAGCTTCTGTTAAGAAGAAAGCAGGTAAAGCTTCTGGAGCAGTCATTGCAGCCACCTAGGAAAGTGTTGAAAAACCCAGTATTTTTCTCCTTATCCTGTATCTGCACAAGAGCTGCGGGTGCTCTTTTCTGGGTGCTCTACTATTGCCCTTCCTGGATCCTTAGGGAAGGAGCCTCTTTATGGGGACATCCCCATGGGATTTGCAACCCCCTCAAGCACTACATGTGGGATAGCAAATACAGCATGGCCCCAGACCCAAGAGCTCTGCTGCTTTAAACCTTGTAGCCATGGAAGAGGAGGGGGGTGGAGGAGGCAGCGTCCAGGCAGTTTTCCAGTGCTCTTGACACTTAGTTTTCTCCGGTTCCACCTGACCATTGCTGTGCCCCAACAAAAGCACCTGTAATTCCGCTGGGCTGGAGCAAAGCAAGTGCATAACGAGGCAGAACTTCACAAGTGAAAGGGCCCAGAGACATGCTGTGGTCCTGTTTGAACTCCGACACATCAGCCTGTGATTAAAGGCATCCCCCCTTCTCCCCCAAGAGATGTCTGTTCACCTCCACAAACTGCAGTGCAGACTGGTTGCTGCTGCAGAGCTCTGTTAGCAAAAGCCAGCATGGGAACAAGAAGGTGGACAGGGGAAACCAGCCTCCTCCTACCTGGCAGTCCCCTGCAAAGATGAGGTTCTGACATAGATCACAAGTAGAGATGCACAGCCACCGAGCTGCCAGGTCAGCGCTTGGGAACAGCCATGTCTGGAGCAGTATGTAAGGACATGCATTTCCCTGTGCTGCAGAAAAACACATTCCACACATTTAACACATTTGTGTTATCGGGCTGGACTGGAATTGGTGGCTGCCAGTACCTACTGCACCTTTATAACCTCTTCAAGGAGACGTGCCTCTGCCCATGCCAGGGCACAGCAGCAAGGCTGCCTGCCTTCCTGTGCCCAGGAAGGTGGTTGCACCCCATGGCTGCATGGGGCAAGCACTGGCTAAAGCCAGGCAGGGCTGAGCCTGACCAGGGCAGTGCCCCTCTTTTCCCCTATAGTTTGCCACTCCTGGTAAACCAGGCTCGTGGCTCACTTGAGGGTCCTTGTTAGGAAATAACACTAATCATGTTCCCTTCCCCTCCCTCCTCACAGGCTACAAGGAACAGGGGATCCCACAGCAACTGTAGTGGCTGGGACAAGTATGGTCAGAGAAACACGGCGAGAGATTTCCTTTGGCAGCTCTGGGCCACGGACCTTTTCATTACCCTTTGTCTTTCTTCTTCTTCTTCTTCCTTTTGTTTTGTTTTGTTCTGTTTGAACCCGGTCCATCTGCCCGTCCAGCGGAGCGGAGGTGCAGAGCAGCCGACGGAGACTTGCACTGATCCCACTGAGCAGCAGAGATGGGGCAAGCACAGCGTGGGGTAGGACTGGTCCTGGCCAGCACACGATGGGCAGCTGATGAGGAGGATGGTGCCAGGAGAAGGAAACACCCTTGGCAAAGGTGGCACCCGTGCAGGCAGCTGAGCCAGGGGAGCAGGAGATGCTGCTTTCTCCCTCTTCCCAGGAGGAAGTAGCTGAAGATGTTTTGCCTCCTTTTTATGCTCACTGTTAAAGGGAACTGGCTGTGGACATCAAAAACCAAGGAGCTATTAACAGATACACCTACAGTATATAAAAGCAAACCAATGGTACTCTTCCCCACCCTGAGAGTCCATCCTTCACTGCTTCCTGGTAGCAGAGGGCTCAGCCCAGCTTCCCCTGCTCACTGTGTATATATATGATGCTCAATGAAGCTCTGTCCATGCAGGTATCTTGAGAAACATGCTTGCTGTAAATCATGCTGTACTGATGAACAGACTGAGGCCATCCCCTGCTTCCATCTACTGGCACTATGTGAAGACCAGACCTCCCACCAGCCCCAGGGGGACTTTATCTAGCAAGGGACCTTACCAAAGGCTTCTATTGTAGAACAATACTGGGGGAGCCAAGAAAAAGACTTTTCCTCCCTTCCCCTGAAAGGGACCTGCTGTCAGTGTCTCTCTGCTTTGGAAATGGATCCAGCTCAGCATATGTCCCTGGCTGGAGCAGCATCCCTGCTCCGCTTCTCCAGGGTAAGTATCCAAAGCTCGAGTATCATTACCTGGTGCTAACCAGGTCTCAGCAGCAGTCATGATTGGAAGGCCTGTGGCCATGCGGGGTAGGGCTGGGTTTTGTGCTTTGAACTCAGAATGCACAGAGCTAAATGGAGCCCCCAGGCAGAGCGACCGCTCTGATCCTGGCTGGTGTTTCAGCAGGGCAAGAGGAGATCAGCCAAGGGGGGACCTGGCTGCTTTTCCACTCCAGAGAGGTGGTGAGAGAGCTCTGATGAAAGGGGTAAACCCAGACTGCTGCTCTCACCTGGGGAGGGTCCTGGCCAAATATTAACAGTAATCCCCTGCAACTGTAGGTGACAGACAGATCGCTACAGCTGAGAAACAGCCCTGTGCAGCGAACTGACAGGCTCCAAAGCAAGCCCATGGCAGACGACAGGAATAACTCAGGCTGCATTTCTTTTGCCTCACACCCTAAGCAGTGGCTCATGCTGCTATGCTGACCAGCCTGAAATAGGTATTTAGCAACTACCCTGTATCCAAATGGAGGTGCTGAACTCAGCTTTTTGGGCTACTCCACAGAAAGCAAAGATCTGTAACATGGTGCAGCAGGAAAGCTGCTCAGTTGTAATTTTAGAGGAAGATAGATGAAAAAACATCAGCTTTTAGGGAGATGAAAGCCACACAACACAGGCAACAGCGAGGCAGGTTTCTTTGGAAGACAAGCACCAGCCAGTGCTTCTTGTTAGCCCAGGGCTGGAAGTGTTCAAGAGTCAAAGCAGCACAGTCATCCTGCCACGCACTGCGCTGCAGCAAGGCAGGGTTACCCTGCCCTACCAAGGAGAGACTTGCAAGACAGCAGCACTCTGAGAGCAGTCAGCTCTTAGTAGGTCAGTAGTGGAAAGATGGAACCGAAGAGCCATCCAACACCTATGTCAAAGCCAAGGGATGAGCTCCTCAAGGTTGCTATTGCCACTGCACACACCAAAAGGATTTCTCCTCATGGTGTTCAGTAATTTCAACTGTCTTTGACCATTTCTGCCAAAAGGACTGGTTAAGAGGTAGCTGCTCAGTAACCTGTGCTGGAGCACCTGCAGCGCTGTGGCTTGTACAGATGTTACTGAATGGAGCTTCAGCATTTACTATGAGACAGAACAGCCCTGCTCCTTCATTTCCCACCTGGGAAAATAAGGGGTAAATAGAATCATAACCAGAAGCAAACAGATCAGTAGCACATTGGAAAACACCTTCACAAGCTG
Organism: Nestor notabilis; assembly: GCF_000696875.1. Lineage (NCBI taxonomy): Eukaryota > Metazoa > Chordata > Aves > Psittaciformes > Psittacidae > Nestor > Nestor notabilis. The sequence goes on from NW_009918914.1 coordinate 40,310, forward strand.
CTGCTGTGATGGGTGGGAGCTCTTTCTTTAAGGTTTATGAGTAGTTATTAAGCCATCCAAACAACTTGCCAGCTCAGCTGCAGTGAGCACAATGACCAAGAGCAGTGGTTACCCCTCACATCTGCCACAACAGGATGGCTGGTTCAAGTGGTAACTCCAGGTCTGAGCATCAAGTTAGTTGTGCTGTGGTCTCAGGATGGATGTACAAAAGGTCCTGTGGGAACAAAAAAGGGCAGGATTAGCTCCTTGTCAGCATCTCCATGGTTTTGCTGGCCTTTTGGGACATGTGTGGTGCTGTCTGTTCCTGTGCTCTGGTGAGGATGGGAGAACTGGATTAGTTGGGAATGTATGGAAATGCTGCTCTATTCGGGCAGGTCTTGGGTCTCCAGAGAGCATCACTTCAGTTACATCCGTGTGCTGGCCACATTTATTGCATAGGAGAGCTTGGCACCAGCAGCCCTGCACAGGAGAGGTGTGGGGTTTGTCATTTACCTTCTGGGTCTATAAAAAAATGCTTAGTTTTGACCTATTAAGCTGGTGAAGCCAAGAAAAAAGCCAGGACGCCAGTTCAGAGGTTCCAAAATCTGTCAAATGACGATGGACAGAAAAGGCCTGGACAGACCAGACCTTATTTCTGCCTGTTGTGGGGATTTGCTTAATGGATTTTAATTAGCACCAGACAGATTCCCACTCTCTGCTTTAGGATGGGAGCAACTTTACAGATTGACCTTGCTACCAGGAAGCGGGCACCAAATTGTGTTTTCCCCAAAGCCGCCCTGCTGCAGTGGTAATGATGATAAACACCTCTGCTTTTTGCAATAGTCCTGAGTAAAACCAGCACCCCTGGGCCCAGCAGCAAACAGCAGCATCCTTTCAGGCAACAGCAAACCCCTTGGCCTGGTTTCAGGTCTCCCAGTGGCAAGTAGTGGGGAGATGTGCTGCAGTGAGCTCCCAGGCTGAGCTGCGGGAGGGATTTCAAGCCTTAGTGACCAAAAGCAGGGGCTGCTCACTCCCATCTTTATCACACACACCCCCATTCAGCTTGGTTTTCTGCCTGTCATAAGAGGCCAGAGCATTGTGTGAGGGACAGAGCAGGCAGAGCCCATCCCCTCGAGGAGCCCATGGTGGGGAAGCTGGCAGCAACCCAGAGGTACGTGCATGGTGCCTACAACTCATACAGTAGCTTGGGTTGGAAGGGACCTTCAAGGCTCATCTAGTCCAACCCCCTGCAATGAGCAGGGACATCTTCAACCAGATCAGGTTGTGTGGTGAGAAGAGCCATGCAGTAAAGACACAGGTAGGAGTGCTAACCTGGAGCTTTCCCCTCCATCACCAATGCTTGTCTTTCTCTTTAGGGCCAAATTCACCACCCAGCGTTTTCATGCCTCTTTCCGGAGCACCACAGGGAAAGGTCATCTCCTCCAGGACACCCACCTACACCAGGGCTGGATAACTCACCTCCCACTTGCAGGAGCCGTGCCACACCACCACTGCAAACCAGCCTGTCTCCTTGCTGGCACAGCAAGAGGTCACAGCCAGTGAATACTTGGTCTGGTTGAAGGCACCCAGCAATCCCAGCATCATCATCTGCTTTATAAATATAGATGTTTCAGATGCAAGTTTTGCAGCTAAAGAGTGATAGTGGGTAATGAAGAATAAATGCAGTTGCTTCACCCCCATCTGCCAACACCACAGTGTTTTCTGCTGCTCTTTCCCAATTGTGAAAACCTAAAAAAAACCAAAAAACCAGAAAACAAACAAACAAAAAAAGGGCTTTAATGAAATAGTCCCTTGGTACTTGAACCCAGCCAGGCTGAACAACCGATGTACTACTCATTGGAAAGCAATTCCAGGTAGGAACCAAACCAAATGTGTTTTTGAAGTGTGTGGCCAGTTGTAAACCAGTTTCATTTTGGGTCAGCCCAACCATTTCCATGCATTTTTTCTTTGCCCAAGTCTGATGGTGTTGCCACATCCATACTTGTCATGGAAAAGGTGCTATGACAGGCAGCTCCCACCACCCCAGCACTTTGCCTGCCTGGCCACACTTGCTGCAAGGAGTCAGCATCACTCTCAGATGTGCCTGGCAATCAGAGCCAGGAAGGTCAGCGGGGCTGTGTGCCATTTGGTAGGGTGCTGGACACAGGAGGTGCCTCCATCTGTGCTTCCCAAAACAAGGAGCTGCATGTTCCTCCCTACCTGCATCCACTGTTCCGTTGAAAGTGGCCCCTTGTCATAGTCTCACCATGATGCGGTGGGTGATGGACAGGAAACCAAAGAGTCATGGTCTCATGCTTCAGAGGGCTGGTTTATTCCATCCTTGCCTCCTGCTTGTTTTGGGATGTCCCTGCAGGTCGCGTACATGCATACACTCCAGCCAGAGTGCAATCCATTACTGTTCAACCCAACCTGCACCCTCTACAAGACACCACCAAGAGTTCATTTAAAGCCCAGACACAAGAAGAGCTGTAAGCTTGGCTGGATCTTATATTCCTCCCAGTCAAAAGGAATGGCTTCTCCCACACACTTGCTAATCACGGCGTGATAACACACCCCTGTATTGTTTAGCTGACTTCTCTCCATGCTCACACACACAATGACTTCCCAGGCAGTGCTGCAACTGACTTTCTAAAGCAGCGCTCAGGATCCATCCATGGGACCAGCACGCTGCAAAACCCCAGGTGACAGTGGCACCAGCTGAACCAGGGTTAGAGTGAATCCCACAAGAGCCCATTCCAGCCACAAGCCATCCTTCCTTTTGCCATCCATATGCATAACTAGAGCCAGGCTAAGATTCAGTCCTGCTTCTCCTGCATCCACCCAAAGGGCAGCAACACCCTCTTGTCCCCTCCACTAAAACCATGCAGTGGGATGTGAAGGCTTCACATGCCTTCTACGGCTGACAAGACTAGAGGAGTTTAATCCATTTCCAGCTCTAAGGGTGCTTCCAGCAGGCAGGTGAAAGGGAATGGGCACATTTGGGCTTGAGATCAAAGCAGGCACTTGCCTCCACCAGCACTGCCTGGAGGCGATGGCAGCGCTGTCCCATGCAGCCCCCTTCCCACCCACCACATACACACAGACACTGCTCCATGGCTGGCAGGGGAACACTTGTCCACCACTGGTTCGAGTCCGTGTTTTCCCTGATTTCGGCCATGCTTGGGTGTATCAGGTTTTTCCCAGCTGAAGAAGGGAATGGGTATGTGCCTCCCTGTGCCATTTGCATCCCGATGGTGAGCTCACCTTTCATTTTTGCGCCAGAGCCCAAACTGAGGGGTTAGAGAGGACCATTTGATGCCTGTTAATCTCACCGAGTATTGGATTGTGACTTGCTGTGTTTTGATACTGTGGATCATTATTATTATTTTTTAAGTTAAATATATTCTCTTGCTGGACAGCTGGGACGCAATGCGGGGTCTCTTTATGTAGCTTAGACAAACCTCATCCGAGCAAAATGACCCTCATCCCACCAGCCTGGATAGTGGAGAGCATCCAGCAGACACCAGCCTGCGCCTTCATCACCTGAGAGGAGGAGGCAGGGGTCAGGACATGGCTTTCTTAAGGGATTAACAACCCAGAGCCTTACAGGGGAGCAGAGAGCTGGTGAGGAGCTTTACTGCACCTCTGGAAGAGAGATGGGAGGGGGGAAAGCCCCGATGCCTTTCCCCTGCACACACACCTACCAGCAACCCTTCTCACCTCGGTTTTCCATGTGGTTTTTACACTTTAAGGTGTATCCAGGCACATTATCCCTGCTCCCCATTTGTGAGCACCCTCACTGCTGGGGACTCAGCCCTGCACGCCTGTGCACAGCAGACCTTGGCAGGGGACCCTCCTTCAACACCCCAAAGTGCCACTGTCTGTTTGGAACCACATTAGAGGTCCTAGGTCCCAAGCCCAGGTCCCATCTGGGCTTGTCAGGGCTCCCCTTGGTCCGAGACAAGCAGGGGTCTAAAGCCTCCAAGCAGTTGCTCATTCATACAGGTGTCCACAGCCTTGTAGCTTTGACCCCAGGTGTTGGCACACAGGTAGTTTCATGCTGCCAAGCCTCACCCAGCCCTGTTTGGGTGCCTCCCCTCTGCAGGGGGCTCCTTGCAAACACAGCTTTACACAAGCAGGTTTGTCCAACACCAACCATCCTGTTGGAGACCTCACGCTGCCCATCCTGGCCCCTCAGGGACATAAGAGCTGCAGCCACCAATGGCACAGAGCTCGGTGACATCTGCTGCCCACCCAGAGCAGGTTTAGGGGTGTCCTCCCTTCCCAGGCCCCCAACAGGCAGGGCAGGGATGGAGAGAGACCAGCAACACTTAACGGGGCCAGTGGAGGAGGTGGAACATCTCCAAGAGGGAATACAACGTGCCCATGATACTCACCCTCCATAGCCCCAAATGCAGGGGCAACGTTTGGAGACGGAGCTGGAGAGATCTGAGCTGCAGAGCACAACGTTCCTGCTTGCACAGGCTCATGCAGGAGAATGGCAAGAGACCAAAACCAAGCGTGGCCCTGGAGAAGTGGGAGCAGGCACCCACCCAGCGAGGCTGGGGATGGAGCCATCGGGATCAGCACAGACCCTGGTTCAGCTCAGCTCAGGCCATCAGTAACTGGCCTCAGGGAGGGACACCCCATATCCGACACAGCCGGCCCCATACAGCTTGTCCTTAAGGAGAAGAACAGGGAAGGGGGAGGATGCAGACTGCTGTTTGCAGCACCAAGAGCACCAGAGGCAAGGAGCCCACCCAGGTCTCAGAGAAGGCTTTTCTTGCACCCCATGGCTTTGAGGGATCTGAGGTGAGCCTGAAAGCTCCATTTCACTTGCCTCATCCTTCTATTTAGGCTTCACCCCTCAGCATATGAAGTGCTTTGGGATGAGAACTGATATATAATATTATGATACTATTAATACTCCCATGCAGACACACCATCACGTGGCAAACCCACTAGAGAGATGTGGGATAATTGTGTTGGAGAGTTTTTATAACTCCCTGTTAATTCAACCATCTCAGAAGGGGACGGGAAGGAAATAAAAGCAAAAATTCTCACAAATGGGAAGCCAAACCCCAGAGCTCGGTGAAGGCAGATAACCATGGGAAAAGCCTCTGTGCCTTATCCTCATCCAAGCACCACCATGGGAACAGGTCTTTCCCTCACCTGGAGGAACAGGCAGTTCTCCAGCAGTTTCTCATCCCCACAGGCTGTTGGCACCCACACCACAGGGAGTGCTCTGGCATCTGCAGGCAGGAGCCCAGGAGGGTTGAAGGGGGATAAGAGGGGCAGGGGGGTGATGAGCAGCTTTCTGCTGGCTCCTCAAGCAGGCAGCAGCACCAGCTCTGCTGGAGCAGACACCACAATGGCTGTTCTGAGAGCAGCCTCAGAGCCAGACAGCAAACCCCCAGGGAAGAGGGCGACCAGCAGGTTCCTGGGGTGTTTCACTCACAATACTCCAGCAGCCATCAAGCCTCTGAAGAGCTGAGGACACCCATCACAGCCCTGGTTTGCCCTTCTCCAGCATCCCACCACTGGTCAGAAACCAGACCAGAGCCACTCCTGCCCCACGCCCCAGTCTGCATCCCAGGGTGGACCTCCTGCCCGCTGACCTCCTCCACACCACGCAGCACCCCCATAGGGGGTACACGACCACCACACACACCTCACCCTGACTTCAGACACAAGCTGCTCTGCCCAGAGGCTCTCACAGCACAGCCACAGCTCCTGCTGCACCTCCTCTGTGCTCACTCAACACAGCAATGGTGGGGCCCAAGGAAACTGCCCTTCCAGCAGCCACCACACAGCAGGGCCAATTACCCCCCCTCTGCACTTGCAGTCCCCCCAAGAGGGGCTTTTACCACCCCTGTAAACACAGACCCCTTCCCAAACCAAGCATCACCCTCCCAGGGCTGACACACACAGTGCTGGGATGCATCCAGCGTTGCAGCAGCTCTCACTGGGAACCACACAGGGCTGCAGCCCATAGCACTGATGGGCAGTGGCTGAGGCTTTACGTGATGTGGAGCAATCAGTGGATCCAGGTGTGCTTTGCATGAGGCCATATGGGAGAGATCAGGCTGTTGGCTGCTCCTATACCCATGGGGCAAAAGCATTTTAGGCAGGAGAGCTGGTTTGCAGTTCATGCCTGGTGGCAATGCAGAAACATGGAAATGCCCCCCTGGATGTTGTGTCATTTAGAGGTACATATTTAGAAGACCACAGCTTAAATTGCATTCTGTTCAAGTTATATCCATGCAAAGGAGGGTTATTGCAAGGTTCACATGTACTATCTCAAAATCTTCAAGTCACACAGACCAAACATACATTCAGCTGTGAATCCAGCTGTGAGAAGGTAGCACCTGATCCTATAAACTAGTATGACCATTACAGGCTACTTTACAGCTTGTTTGCACAGGAAAGCTGCTGGCTGCCTCTCCAGGGTGCCTACATTGTTCTGAGCCCATGAAAGACACTTAATGTTGGAGCCGCACCTTCATAGGACCTCAGCAACCCCAAATTTGGGCCCAGAGGGGCTCAGCAGGGCAGTGGATTGCTCACTGTTGTGCCAGGTTCGATGCTGCTCCTGCCCATGCCTGAGGACCAAGGCTGGGGGGTCCTGGAGCCATCCTGGGATGCAGGCACGAAGCTGCCAGGTGCTGGCGCACCAATCCCACCGAGCTGCTCCAGCCCCAGAGGGAGGGTCAGGACTAAAGGCTAAGGCTGACTCCAAGGCTCTTCACCAAATGGAAATGGTCTGTTCCAGGAAATGAGTTTCCTGGAGGTCTAATTTTAGGATATGGTTGTTTCTGCCGGCCCTGCCTTGCCCAGTCTGGCCAAAAGGGCTCCCAAAGCTGCCAGGGCAGGTCACCTGCAGCAGATAGGGACCTGCAGGCAGCAAGTGCCATGAGGGAGGGCTGCAGGTTCTGAAGGGATAGGTCTTGGTTTCAGGCCAGCTGAATGCCAAACCGCAGGGTTAAATCCTGCTTATTCAGAGGCCTGCCCGCTGCCTGGGCAGTGCAGGGGGCAGGATCCAGTGGGGATAACCACTGTCCTTGCAGGAGATGATGGGCAAAGCAGCCACTGGCACCGCTTGTCCCACCCGGGCATGCTCTGCTCTTGGGTGCACAGGACAGCACGGGAGCAGCCTGCCCTGCGGGAGCTCTGGGCTGCACCACTCTGGCACCAAGTGCTCAAGAGACATCCCATCCGACCCTTAATGATCGACCTGTAAACCACAGGGACCGGGAGCCTCCCTACAAAGCCGTGTCCCACGGGAAAAGCATTTGGGTAGGTGAAAGACACGGCAGCTGCTTCAGGGCACATTTTAATCATCAAATCATAGAATCAACCAGGTTGGAAAAGACCTTTAAGATCATCAAGTCCAACCATTCCCCAGCACTGCCAAGACCACCACTAACCCATGTCACTGAGAGCCTCGTCTACACGGTTTGCTAACACTTGCAGGGCT
>NW_009918914.1:47829-48048 GCF_000696875.1 Nestor notabilis
CAGCCTGTTCCAGTGCCTGTGCATCCTCTCTGTGAAGAAATGTTTCCTAATATCCAATCTAAATGTCCCCATTGCTTGGACAATGAACAGTGGGATGAAGCACATGTCATTTTACATGTCATGAGACAAAAGCACAGTGGGATGACGTGTCCTCCAGCCCTGGAAAGGGCCCGTGGAGTCGCTGCCACCAGGCAGGAACAGGCTGTGGCAGCGGCACAG
>NW_009918914.1:48089-48739 GCF_000696875.1 Nestor notabilis
AGCGCCCCGTGCTCAAACAACCCACCCAGGCATTGCTTCACCACCAGGGGCTTGGCTGCCGCAAGCTTTTAGGGCAGCAGGTCGGTTGTGGAGGGGACAGGTAAGGAAAGGCACCTCGTGTCTTCGTGTGCACGCTACCACTGGAGACACGGCCTCACTTCTCCCCACTTCTCCCAGGGGCACGTTCAGCCCTCGCCTTGTGCTGCCGCTTTAGCAGCATGCCAACGGTGGGGCACACGGTGCTGTGGGGCATTGGGTTCTTCACCCCTGCAAGAAGAAAAGGGGCTTGGGATCAGCCTGTGGCACTGGGGGCTGTCACAGCCCTGTGCTTGGAGCCAGCAGTGCCCGCAGGTGACCCAAAACATGCTTTTAAGGAGGGAGCATTCCCGTGTAATTATGATAGGGCTAAAGTGAAGCCAAACCAGTGCAGAGGCGCCCCTGGTACTGGGGACACGCTGCTGCCGGGAGCCGAGGATGCTGAGCCATGAGCACAGGAGCGCGGCCGAGAGGAGGAGGCTCCCGCAGGGAGGCAGACACTGGGGGTTTGGGTGCACCAGCCACCCTCTAATGCCGGAACACCAAGCCCCAGCAAACACAAATCCCCCGCCCCGAGCGGACAGCGATGGGCGCCGGCAGTGGGATGAGCTGGT
>NW_009918914.1:48899-49104 GCF_000696875.1 Nestor notabilis
GCGGGGCAGGTCTGGGAGTGGGAAGAGAAGTAGGGGTTGGAAGAGAAAACCCACAGTACAAAAGCAACACCGCTCCTGGGGCATCGCTGAGTAAGCCCCATGTAAAGCCTTCCTCAAGCCTTTCTCACCGCGCCCCAATTCCTTGCTGGAGAGCATCGCTCTTGGAGGGGCAGGAGCTGCAGAGGGGTGGGAGAAGTGGGGTTCT
>NW_009918915.1:0-258 GCF_000696875.1 Nestor notabilis
GCTCTTTGTGCCTGTGTCCAACAAGGAAACACAGCCCCCAGATCCTCATGCAAGGTGGGGAAACGCTCAGCTGAGGAGCTGCTGCTCTCTCCCCTCTGTCCCCTCTAGGTTCATCTTCTGCTTGTTCTAATTCATTCTCCTACCTGATGGTGCAGCAGCTTCTGGGGAATGTTGAGACCTGCCCAACTCAGGACAGCTCTGCCATCCCCAGCCCTAAAAGCCAGCAAGTGGAAGGGCACAGGGACAAACAGCAGCATC
>NW_009918915.1:289-1803 GCF_000696875.1 Nestor notabilis
CCCCCAGCCAATAAATCAGTGGTGGATCATTCACTGAGGTTGCTGCTCTTTGTCCTTGAGGATGCAGCCCCACATGCCCTTGGGGACAGCCCCTCTGTGGCTGTGCCAGCTCTGGGTGGGGATTTTGGTGCTTGCACTAAAACCAGAGATTTTCCTTGCTGGCCAGATTCCTGGGTTTGGGGTTTTGTTTTACCAACAGGGAATGTTGGCAGGAAATTTCTAGACTTCAGGGATTTTGCTGGGAACTAATCATTTGGAAAATGGTCCTTTTTTTTCCCAAGTGGTAATGGAGGCAGGGGAGAGGTTAGATATCTTGACATGGGGTGCCCAAGAGGCAGTTGCAAAGTGGGAGGGGGGTGATAAAGCAGCAACAATACATGGAGCCTGTAACATCCAGCCTGTCCTGGAAGCAAGGAGGGACTGCATGAAAGGACATGGCCAAGGCCACATGGGCAGGTGATGGCAGAGGAAAGAATAAGGCTACTTTTTCTGGGCTCTTCAGCTCCTCTTCCTCAGCACATCACACCCTCTGCCTCAGTGGGTTTGCTTCCCACCACTGACACTGCAGAGAGCCCATGAGACTGCAATTAGCCACCATTAATTACCACCATGCCCCCTCCTTGGGCAGCCCCTGGGCAGCAAAGCAACACTATCCCTATGGAAAAAGCGATCCATACCTTTGCAGGGACAGGCTTTTCCTTGATGCCCATCTTTGAATGAACAATTTTATCCATCTGAGAAGCAATGCTAATGTGCCATGACAATAGGGAAACTGAGGCACGGGGACACCCATGCAAAGCTGCTGATGGTGATCTCAGACTATCAAATCCAATGCTATTCTATAGTCTTATTAGTCCAACTTGAGATGTTCTGTGATTCCATGATTTCAGAAGGGATGCAGGCACGGGATGGGGATGGAGCACCAGCTGCCTTTACCCTCCAACTCCTAAAAAGAGCCAGCAAAAGGCCCACCCGAAGGGGATGCTCCTCACCAAGCACCCTCCAAGGCTCACTTTATCTTGCTTCACTACCCCAGGTTGGGGTTTTACAGCCCCGGGAGCCGCTGCCGGTGGAGCGGGAATGGAGCGGGATTTGAGCCTCTCCCCAGTACTGTATTTGCACTTTACCTTTATTGGCTGGGGGGACGAAAAAAAAAGGAAGAGCCAAGTGCCAGTGTTATGTCTGCACGCTCAGAGGCTGTTAAATTAAACAGTTCAGGGAATTAACTGCATGCCGCGAGCTGCAGCAAACCCACTCGCAGCCAGAGACGCCTGGATTTGCTCCTCGCCAAAAAAAACTTAGGAAAACAAGGCTAATAAAGCAGGATAACAGAGCCTCTGCCCACTTCGTGGAGGCTTTTATTCCTTCTATTGCCTTTCTGACTTATTTTCCCAGGTTTGAGGGCTCAGTGATCAGGCTGCTCTTCCCTTATGGGGGTGGAATGGGGCTGCCCAGAGATAGAGGCTTTTGGGTGCACAGAGTATCCCCATCCTCACAGGGCAGGGAAGGGAAAG
>NW_009918915.1:1985-2185 GCF_000696875.1 Nestor notabilis
CGTGGCAGGGGTTGGAACTGGGTGAGCTTTAAGGTCTCTTCCAGCCCAAACCAGGCTGGGATTCTGTGATGTTTTGCCCTTTCTGCAAAGACAAAAAATAAGTGAATGAAGAAGAAGAGCATTTTCACACCCATGAAGCTCACCAAGGGGCAGGTTGCTTGGGTGCTGCCATGGGATGGAAGGACCAAGACCGGTTGCCT
>NW_009918915.1:2502-8296 GCF_000696875.1 Nestor notabilis
CCCCAAGGTGATGAACCAGCCATGGAGGGAGGATTTTGTTACACAAAATATTCCCATTCCAGCGTTCATCATTCCCACTAGCCCTCCGTCTCTGCTGCAGGAGGATGAGGAGGGTTTGCTGTCCAAAGGGGTTTCACCTCTTCTCATTCCTTTGCCTCCAAACCTTCCCAGGATCCCAACATTTTGCTGCAAACTCCTCATGCTCTAGTTCATTTTCCAGAGAAGCAAAATTGTTCTGGTTTGGTCTCACATCTCCCTCCTCCCAGCAAGTGGCCCCAGTCCCATACTCACCCTTGTGAATCACAAACCTTTCCTATTTTCCTGCGTCTTGGATAAATCCAGGGTTTTTTAACTTGATCCCCCATCCCCAGGGTGGGAAGCTGTTGGCTGCAGATAACAGCAGGGCAGCCTATCTCAGCAGCAAAACCACATGGAAGGGCAGCTGCCCACAAACCTTCTTTGTGCCAAGATCCCCCCAGAACCAAAGCGCTCCATCATCACTCAAGTATTTCTGGCTGCATCAATGAGCTGCAGACCCATTGAGGGGGGGCAAATTGCTCAGCATCCCACTTCCTCAGTCAGTTTCCCCACGTGGAAAGCACTGCCCAACCCTTAATGGGGCGCACTGAGTTTGAGGGTTCAGAAGGATGTGCACACAGGGATGCTTCCCACCCAGAAGGAAGCCCCCAGCACCAGCATCCCTCCTTTTGCCCATCTTCCCAGCAGCAGAGAGGGCAGAGACACCAATAAGGAGCTAGTTAAGGAAATAAATGAGCAAGGTAGGCCCATGCTCATATAAATCTCTCTGAGAGAACATTTAGACGTTCCATATTTGAGCTGGCTATCATTTAAATTACTGCTCTGCCTCCCCTCAACATAGCCCCTTATTACCATGGTTTTAATGCTCAGGGCTTAATTGCAATCACTTGTGGGCTTCCCCTTCCAAGCTCTCAGTGGAAATTAGCCGCCTCTCCTGCCCACTCATTATCCACCCAACCCAGGAGGCTCCAAAGTGGTCCAGGGAGAAGGGGAGAAGGTCCGGGTGGCTCCCAAGGGTTTTCCCAAGCTCCCTTATGATGAGAGCTGCCTGGAGCATTAAAAACTATTAATTTATGGGGAGTTTAATGCTTTCTTCCAGCTGCCCAGGGAGCGGGTGGGTTTCCAGGGAATGTCTGGAGAAGCTGTTGCAAGGAGCAGAGGTTTCCTTCAAGAAGTTGAGCCACAGCAATGGCTTCCACCCTCCTTTTCCCACCATTTATCTTCCTATCCATCCCCACTCTCCACCCTGGGGGTGTTCACTGCCGTCTGCCTCTGTTGCCTACAGGAGAGCGAAATAGTTGCCCGAGCATCCCATCCTTTTCCCTCAAAAAGAGGCAGGAAACCAGTGGAGCATCAGGGTGATGGTGGGATTGGGGCCACTTGCTGGGAGGAGGGAGATGGGACCAAACCAGAACAATTTTGCCTCTCTGGAAGATGAGCCAGAGCATGAGGGGTTTGCAGCAAGATGTTGGGATCCTGGGAAGGTCTGGTAACAAAGGAAGAGGAGGTGAAGCTCCTTTGGACAGCAAACCCTCCTCATCCTCCTGCAGCAGGATGGAGGGCTAGCAGGAAGGTTTACCTCTGGGTAAAGGAATGAGGAAAGGTGAAAAATATCCAGTGATCTGTATGTTAAAAAATACCATGTATGCTCATCTCTGGAGGGGGAGGATCCAGAAAAAGCCCAAAATCCATGTCAGCTTTGTCAAAGGGTCCAGTGCAGAGGGAAAAAACAGTATTTTCCCCCAGAAAAGGGACAGTGTTTGGGTTTGGCCATTTTCCAAGGGAAATATTTGCCCTCTTTGTTGTAAAACAAGAAGTTTCCTTTCCCAAACTGGCCTCTTACCCAACCCAACCCAAACCCAGCACCAGCACCATTCACACATGGCTCCAGCCAGCCCCAAACCCTATTGGAGATGCCACCAGGTCCTGCAGAAGCATGTGCTAAGGGCCGAGACCAAGGCCAGGCAGCAGGCAGGTGGCGGAGAACATCAGCACAGGGGTACCAGGGGAGGGAGAGGTGGTCCAGGGGCATCCCAGGGATGCTGAGCTGGACTCAGCATCAATCACTGGCCCCCTGGGCTGGGCTGCCCTTCCTACAGCATGGTGTTTAATTGCACTGGCTAACAGTTCAGGGGAAGAGCAGCTCAGGGGCCTTATCTCTGCTTTCACCATTTTTCTTTCTGGGAAATGAAGTTAAAAATCCCTTCACAGCAGCTCCAGCGGAAAAAAAAAAAATTAGTCCCCTATCACTATTTAACATGCACTGCTAAAAACTAGATAAACACAGGCCGTCACTTGGAGATTAGCTCCTCACATGACTCAATGATTTATTTAGAAGATTCCTTCTTTTCTCTCCCCTTTTCCTCGGCTAAGAACATATTAATCAGAAATTAGAGGGATGGAGAACAGACTGACAAAGAGGAAACAGAGAGGGAAAAGGGGGAAAGCGGAGCAGGGGCTGGAGGGAGGAGCGATGCGAACAGGGTAGGGAGAAGATGGGATGGGGGAAGGACCGGGAAAAGGGATGAAAAATGGATAAAGATGGAAGCGGGAAGAAGGGGTTTGGAAAGAAATAGGTGGGGACTGGGGGGGATGTGCTGGGGACCAAGCAGGGAAGAGGGGGCTAATGCAAAGGTGAAAGGGTGGAGGCAGGAATGAAAGCGAGGGGAAAAATGCGAGGAGGGAGGGAGAAAGAGCCCTAATTGTGTGCGGCAGGAAAAAATGCGCAGGGCTTAGCCTGCGCCCCGGGGGACTCCTGGCCCTGAATGATTAAGGTACTTATGAGGCTGGGAGCTCCGGAGGGGCAGGGGAGCAGGCCCCAGCCCCTCTAAGCCTCCCTCCCGGCCGGGGCCGGGGGGATTTGTGCCCCTCAGCCCCGCTTTTCCCACTCCAGGTGTTGGTGATAAGAGCATCCCGGCGCTGCTCAGCCCTCCCGCATCCTTTCTGCCTCCCTGCTCAGGCGTGAAGGGAGGGGAACAAGGATGGGGGGGACCGGGGGCTTCTCGCTGGGGATTTGCAATAGGGGGATAAAGGGAGAAACAACCCTGGCAGGATTAAAGGGGAGGGTCTCTGCTGGGATAGGTGCTGTGCAGTGTCCCTTTTCTTTTATCCATATAGATAACCAGGCCCTGAGGCTGAGGCCTACAACGATAAGGAGATTAGGCGGATTGGCTCATTTGTAGTGAGATCCTCCAGCAGGGATATTCGGCTCTCTATAGACCCACCAGAAGGTTATCTAAATAGGCTAGACTTGAACTAACCCAGAGCTGGGCCCTGGGGGAGGCTCCCGGGACAAAGCGAGGACGAGGCAGGAGGGAGGGAGGAAGATGGGTGAGAGTGATGCTGCCATTAGCTGGGCACTTGGAGGTGTTGGGCGAGCATCATGACTTTCACATCACCTGGTCCATGCCTGGTGCCAGCATCCCCAGCAGCAGAGAGCTGGCTATTCCCTCCAGCTAACACGGGAACAACAAGGCTCCATCCAAAACGGGAGCTCAGGATGCTCTGGGGTGATGTCTAAGTCATGGAGGCAGTGTTCATCACCATGCGGGGAAAGCCAGCGGGATGGGGAAATCCAGCACTGGGATAGGTCAGCGTGGATGTTGTGTCCATGCACAACCCCACATTGTCCCCCTGGGGTCCCACCGGGCTCTGGGTGCAGGTGACTGGAGGAGCCCCAGGATTTCCTCCCCAAACACAGAAGCAGTAGGGATCACACGTGTGATTATTAATTCTCCATCGTATTGAGCACTAGTTACATGGGAAATGGAATTCGATTCACATGTGCAAAAACAGGACACCACAAATCTTTTTTATACACAGTAACAAAACCTTCAATAAGCTGAATATGTACGAGAAAGTGTCTTGCACCTCCCAAACGTTAGTTTTCCCTTTTAAATAGACTCTTGGAGGTGGTGTCTGCAGCCAGGCCTGGACCGATTACCCTCACAAAATTCACTTCTCCCATGGGTTTATCCTGCAGAAGTGGGAAGGCAAAACCACATTTTTCCTGCCTTCAACCTTCTCATCATCCTCCTGCCTTGGACAAACCCTTCTTTGAGCTGCACCTCTTGAGAACCCCAACATGCAATGGAAACTAGCTTTGCACAGAGGATGCTATTAGCAAGAACCACTCTGGCAATTCAGGGTTTAAAGTACTTAGCAGCTGACTTTGGATGGTTCAGTAATGTAACTTCTCTTAAAACTTCAACAGCAAATATGTGCACTTATCTTTTCACATATGCATATCAAATTTTATACATATATTCCATTCGAATGTGGATAGATTACACCAAATTGAGGTTTACCATAATGTTAAATTTAATTTTAATTTGATTAATTCTTTAAGGCCAAGTGGAATTCAGTGAAATTAAAAAATCCAACTTCAGTGAAAAATTGGAATTTAATTATAACATCCACCTTTTAATTTCTTTTTTTTTTTTTTTTTTTGTAATTGATTTGGATCCACCCTTTGCTCTGAATGATAAGCAACAGGCATTGAGCATCATGGGAGTGACTGTGATCACTGGGCTAAGCCTCAAGCCACCCTCCATCACCTCCACTGGCCGCTGTGGTTCCCTTAGTTCCTAAATTGGAGAGGGAAAGCAGCAGTTGCCAGGTCCTGGAGGAGCTCAGAGCCATTCCTGTGGCTGTCAGGAGCGCAAGTGTCTCAGCAAAGTTGGGTGGGCAGATGCCTGCGTGTAAACTGTGCATGCATGCAAATCCCTGCATGCAAACCTCTCCTGGATGCAATTCCTGCATACAAACCTTTCCTGGATGAAATTCCTGTATGCAAACCTTTCCTGGATGCAATTCCTCTATGGAAACCTTCCCTGCATGTAATTCCTGTTGCAAACCTTTCCTACATGCAATTCCCACATGCACAGCCCTGTGTGCAAAGCCAGGGAAGGAGCCATGTGAGTCTCTCAACCCAATCCCTACTTTCACTGGGTTTAGCCTCCAGCATCCCATCCTGCAGGAGATGGATACCCTGCAGCCAAGCTAAGCCCCTTCTCTCCATACCCGAAAGGGTCCAAGTGCTGCAGGGGCTGCCTCACTGCCCTATCCATGCATTGGGAAGTAAAGGCAGCCCTGGAATGCTCCAGAACACAGTTCTTGCTGCCTGGGCATTGCCCACCTCTTCATGGGGACACACACACAACCACCCCCAAGATACAGGCAGAGATACACAGCCAGAGACATCACCCCACAGCCCTGCTGCGTGATAGCCTCTGTGTCAGTGCTTATCTGCACTTGTGACACCAGAAGCCTGGAAGTGATTTTGTTCCCATGTACACCAGCCTTTCCATTGCTCCCATGGTGTTTTTCCTTCCTCCCCTCCCAGACCCCAGCACAGCAATGTTCCCACAGCCTCCCCGCATCCTTCCTCCTCCCTCCCCGGCCCCCGCCGCTTTATCCTCTCCGCCCCCCGCCGCTTTCTCCTCTTCCCTCCTTTCCCCCTTTTTCTATGTATTTTTCCCCCCTTCCACTCCTTTCTCCTCTTTATTTTATCTCGATTTACCACAAATCTGTTCCTCTCCAAAGCAGCTGCCATCTTTGTTCTTGGCCATTATCAGCTGCGGCACACGGGCCGGGCCAGGCTGCTGCCAGACAATTGCTGACTAATAGACTGTCTGAGAGCTATTGTAAAGTGTGGCCGAGGCAGATCTATCACCGTGTCCTATCACCCGTGTGCCTCATCGACACCAGGGGAGAGCAGCGTGGAAGGGGGAGTGGGGAAAGGGAGAAAAAAAAG
>NW_009918915.1:8360-9778 GCF_000696875.1 Nestor notabilis
AGAAAGAAGGAGAAAAAGAAGAAAAAAGGAAGGAGTGAAAAAGGAAAAAATGAAGGAAAAGGAAGGCAAAAAGAAGGAAAAAAAGGCAGGGGAAAAAAGAATGAAAAGAGATCAAAAAGGAAGAAGAAAAAAAGAAGGAAAAAGGGGGAAAATAAAAAAAAAGGAAAAGGAAGAAAGAAGAATGAAAAAATGAGGAAGGAAAAAGAAGGGAAAAAGGAGAAAAACAGAAGAAAAAAGAAGGAAGAAGGGGAAAATAAGAGAAAAAAGAAGAAGAGAAAAAGAATGGAAAAAAAAGAAGAAGGAAAAAGAAGGGGGAAAAGGAGGAAAAGGATTAAAAAAAAAAAAAAAAAAAAAAAAAAAAAAAAAAGAAAGAAAAAAGAGGCAAAAAGGAAAGTGAAAAAACCCCAAGAAGGATGCCATGATGCCGGGTGGCTGCTGCATGTGGGATCCAGCCCAAGCTGCTAGTGGGGGGATCCCAACTTCTGAGAGGACCAGGCTGCTGGCTCTCTGTTTGACTTCTCTGGTGGATAATACAGTGTTTGACCACAGTTTTTCCTGCTTTCTGCTTGGCTCCCAGTATCCACCAGCCCTGCCAGAGCATCCTCCCTTTGAACCCATCACCTCCTTGGCAGATGGAGCTGGAAGGGGTGATGCCCCCACTGCCAGCTTCACCCTTTCCAAAGCCAGGCCCAGGAATCACCCTGGAATGTGCTGGGGCTCCAGTCTGGGGTGAATCCGGTTTCCCAATTGATAATCCAGGGAGTGGAGCAGAGTTCTGAGGCTGGCAAGGAGAGAGAAGTGCAGTCCTGGGGCTGGCCCTGTGCTGCGGCAGCGGATGTGCCTGCCCTCCGGAGCACACACAATTATCCCACAGCTCTTAATGACGCCTTAGTACCTGATATTAAATGTTGTGGCTTAGAAATGTCACAGAGAGGCAGAGGATCCTCATCCAGCCAGCAAACACCCTTCCTGGTGTCCTTAGGGGTGGCCTGGGGGCTGGAACCCCAACCTCTTCTGTGGCCAAGATGCTTCGGGGCTTCGTGCTGGGGACCAGAGATGATGTCCTCAGCCAGGCTGAGGTCTGCCATGGAGATGGGGGGCACAGCCTCCCCACAGAACCCTCTGTGTGCCCTCAGCATTGCCCCAAAGCCCCGGCTGGTCCTTACTGCCTGAGCTCGCCCCTTTCCCAGAGAGGACAAGAGGGAGTGGCATTTTGGGTTGAATTCATTGGAATTTGGATTCCCCTCCTCACGCCCTCGGCCCAAGAAAGGAGCTGCTCTTATGCCAGATGTGCCCAGGCTGCCGGCTCCGTGGCACAGAGGGGACACAGCAGGATGGAGGGGACGCAGCATCCTGAGGGATGCATCCTGCGGGATGCGGCTGAAGCGAGGCGGGAGCAGCGAACGGCAGAGGGGGCT
>NW_009918915.1:9873-20011 GCF_000696875.1 Nestor notabilis
CCCCGGGATGCAGCCAGGGGGCACGGAGGGCAGCAGCTTCCCGGGATGCGGTGGCGGTGATGCCGCCCCTCGATGGGAAACTCTGTCCGCAGACTTGTCATCTTTCCCCCCACCCCAGGTGGCTTGCCCAGGGTGGAATTCAACCCAAGAAAACACCAAGAGATGCAGGGTGGTCAGAGCCAGCACAGGGAGGTGGCTCCATTGTACCCATGCTCCTGCCTTTCCTGATCCATGCATGTGCACACAAGGTGAGAGGAGCTGAATACGTGATTTCCCCAGTGGGTTTTGCTCCCGCTTGCTGTAAAGTTGTGAACAAAATGACCGGCCATGCATTGAACGGGCTTACATCGCTCTCCATATGGAAATGAAGATAATCCAAGTCTCAGCTTTGTGTCCTCCAGGAGAGAGCGGGGAGGGAGCAGGGGGCCGGGGGGATGGGACAGCCTCGGAGCGGGGCATGTATCCATGTATCCTCAGCAGGGCTTCATCCCGAGCCGGCACAGCCCCATCCCTCCTCACCCCATTGCAGGATGAAGACTTTAGGGACACGTCGGCACCAAGCTCCCACAGCTCCCAGTGCCTGGACAGCCCCGGTTAAAGCTGAGCCTGACTTCATGCACATACTTCAATACTTCATGCACATACATCAAAGCCTTGTGCCCTGATGGTCCCCTTAATGTATTTAGTTGCATAATTCAGCTGGAGGGTCAGTGTCTCCTTTTCACATACACTTAAACATACACACGACGCCCAAGCCTCTGCTTGCTCCAAATCATAACAGGGAAGGATTATTCTTCCCAAACAAAATCTTCCTAATTAGAGAGACTTTACATTTGGCACTCGTGGTAAAACCCTTGAAGTGCTGTTAACAATGTCTGATTTAAGACAGACAAAAAAACCCACCCCAACCAAACAAACAAATAATTACATGATTGGAAATGATCTCCAAAATGAAATCATTCTTCCTGAGGCACTTTTTAAGGCTTTGGCTTGTGTGTTTGCCTCTGGTTGTTGTTTTGCTTTGGGGGAGGGCAGCATCCTGCAGTAGCTGTGTTGGTTGTATGGACTTTGTCATTTGCACAGCTCACTTTTAGCTCTGTCATTTCTTTTGGGGTCTCTTTTGCTGCACTCAGTACAGACATTAAGGCTGGAGGAGGAGGAAGGGGTATGGGGGACAGGAGGTCAGGATCCCACCCTTCATCTGGGTTATATTTCCTCTGGCCATCCCACAGGTGACTTTGGGACCTCTCACTGTCACCAGCAATCCTGGTCCTGTGCTGAATATCCACACACAGCGAGAGTTGGGGGCAGGGACATCCTCCTGCTATGATGGGGAAGCCCTCGCTTCAGGACATGGGAGCAAAAGGTGGGCCGAGTGAGCACCAGGTTCCCTGTTCCAATGGGGACATCCCCCCGGGGTGCTGAGATGCTGCACTCCCAGATTCCCCCCTGAAAAACAGAAATCCTGTGGATTTGGCAGCTTTGCCCCAGCTGTCCCCAATCCCGTCAGCAGGTCCCTGTGGAAGCACATCATCACCATCTGCTTTGCCTACCTTCATCCATGGATAACACTTGCATCCTGGTTTAGCTCGATGTCTTGGCTCCCCCTGTAGCCAGTGGAGAGAGAGGCACCTCCAGACACCACCGCCCCCCAGCAAAGGGGTGCCCCACTGCCCGCCAGGAGAGCCAGCCCTTTCCCCCTGCTTCTGAGATGTCACCAATACAGATTGTTCCCCAAAAGCCTCCTTTAGGAGCCTCATCAACACACAGCATCCTCTGTGGAGTGGGTACCCAGCAGACCTGTGCCCAGCTGGCTGTGGGGCACACAGCCCCACTAACACACAGGCTGGGGCAATGCTTGTGCCCAACAGCTCTGCTTTAACACCGAGTTGGGCTAGAAATGCCCCTCGGGGGGCAGGTGAGGGTCAATCCTGCTGCTGCAGGTGCCAGGAGGACGCTCAGGGAGCCTTGGCATGGCAGGGATGCGCGCAGCTGGCTGGGAAATGGGGACAGCCTCTTGATCACACCACCACGAGCTGGCAAATTGCCGTGACTTAACAAATTCCCGGTGCCGAGCTGAGCTGTGGAAATCGCTCCAGTGCACGTTCCCAGCCCCCTGCACATGGTTTTGCTTAAGCCACATTCTCCTCTGCCGCTCGCGATGCAGGTCACCTGGATGCAGCAAACAGCACCTCCCTTGGGAGCAGGGGCCTGGCATGGCCCTGCACCTCTGTGTACCCCCACCCCAGCCTCGGGATGAGCTTCAGCTGCATCCCATAGGGCCCCACCACCAGCAGCTCCCCATCCCCCTGCTGGGAGCTGGGTCCAGCTTGTCCCTCATGGAGCCAACCCCATGCGACCCCAGGCATGTAAGACCTATTCGTGCCTCAAGTGACTTAAGACATACATCAAGGCTTAGTGGAGCACAGTTGTTTTGGAGGAGAACCCCTCTCCTCATCCTGACTTTTGTTTGCTTTAGCTGAGGTATTTCAGCGGGGGGAGGCATTGCTGACAGCCCAGTGGGGCAAGGTCTGCCCTGCTCCTGGATGCCTCCCAAAAGAAAACAGGGCAAAAATAAGGTAGTTCTAACTGAGGATGAGACTTTACCCAGAACTGCGCCAGCTTTTGTCTCCCAAGACAAATACCCAAGGAATCCACATGGAAAACCCCCACCCTTCCCTGGACCTCAGTGGGAGAGAGCTCCTGCTGCTCCATACCCCTGCACACTCAAGGGCTGGGAGAGGAGCACTAGGCTGACAAATTGCCTGGGATGGATGGCATCAGAGCTGTTTGAAAAAGCCATCCGTACACGTTCCTGCCAGGGCTGCTGAGCACATGGAGATGGGGAAATCACACTCGGCTCAGTCAGGAGACATTCCCGCTGAGATTGGGATGGAAGGAGAAGGGGGCTTCCCATGGAGCTCCAACAAGCCCAGCGCTAATGGGATGAGTTTCTAGAAACAAAGGCAAACCAAGCACCTCATCCTTCAAGGACTGAGCCCCGAGAGCAGCGGGTGCCAGGGCTGAACCCCTCCTGCTGCCCTGGGTTTGGGGATGCAAGTAGCATGAACAGGCAGGTTTAGCAGCGGAGGGGCAGAGCTGATGTCTCCAAGGTCCAGGCCACACTGTCGGCGTGTTCAGCCCTACTGGAAAAATCAAGCCTGACTGGTTAATTAAAGACCTGGGCCCTGATATCTGCTTATTCAGTTCTGTGGTAGCAATAGTATGAAGTTGCTCTGCACCGTTTCATGCTCAGCGGCTGAGACAGTGGCTAGAAGAGCCAGTGGCTTTGGGCAGAAGGTGTTCCTCTTATTCCTCCCATAATGTACAGCAGTATCAGAGCCAGATTTTGTCCTGGATAATCTCAGCAACAGATTTCACCCTCTGCAGGTGGACCTCCAAGCCTTTTATTGGACTCCATCCCTCCATTGCACCTGTGCTCTGCCCTGTGACCTGCTCTGGCATGTCTGTCACCACACGCGGGTCCTGCCAGCCATGACAAGGCACACGGGCTTTGAGACCATCACCAGAAGCAAGCAGCACGTTGGAAAACCTCGGACCTGCCTGTAAGCTCCTCTCTGCACATGAAAAAGCCACACACAAACACACAAGAAATATACCTGCAATGCCCCTGTACCCGAGGAGGCAGGGGGGAGGTGGTGTCTGATTTCTCACCCAACTCAAACCATGGCTTTTTCCACCCAAATTGGGCTCATTCCTGTAGAGACAATGTACATGCACTGCCTTATCCATTGGGATCCCGGACCCTCGCACCTCGGCTTCGGCATCCCTGCTCTGCACCACAGGGCTATGGGAGGGGTGATCTGGGGTGGGGGCAGTGGGGAGGGCACGTGTTTGTGGGTGTATGCGTTTTATTTCAGTAATTCTTTTATCTTGTTCTCACACCCTGAACAGTGGAAGCGTTCATCAAAGTAATTGACGTGGATGAAATTAGCGCTTCCTGCTATGTCGGACAGATAAACTTTGCTGAATATTGATTTTGCACAAAGAAAATGACATGTGCTTGGTCCTCACCCTTTATCTGGACGGAGCAGGGAGATGCTGGGGGAGGCGAGGGGGGAAGGAGGCAAGCTTTCGCTGGAGAAGCATCCATAAGAATTACTTTTATCTCTTCTTCCACGAGAAGACAACAGAAGATAAGGCTGGGAGACAGTGGTGGGGAGGCAGGAAGGGGGGGAATAAGGAAGAGGAGCCCAGCAGAGACCTCCGCCGCAGCACTGGAAGGGGTTGGGGGCTCTTTGTGCATCTCTGCCCTGACAGGCACAGGATTTGGGGAAGATAAACCGTCTTTTCAGGGACGAGCATCATAAAGAAAGAGTAGAAAGAAGCACGGGCTCCTCCTTCCCCTCCCCCACTGCTAAGGGCAGAGAGGACTGGTACCTTTGTGGAGGGCAGGGGCTGTCCTCATCAGAGCTTCCCATGGTGATGGACATGCTGGGGGGCATCAGAGAGGGATATGTGGGACCCCACCTTGTTCATCAGTTGGATCTGCAGTGCTTGGGTGTGCTGGGAGTGGTGTGGATACCACCAGCCCCATAGGAGCAGCATTTCCGTAAGAAAAGGGAGGGCTTGGAGAAACCACAAGGCATTGCCATGTTAGGATTTTACTTTAGAGCTTCATTTTCCCTGGCTTCAGCCACTTAAAAGCAAGGTATCACCACTTAGCATGTCATGCTGCATCCCTCCAGCATCACCAGAGGCAGAGCCAGAGGGTCACCCAGCTGAGCATCCCACCATCCACAACTCCTCTGCTGCCTGAGAGACCCGTACCCCAGCTTTAGCTGTGCTGCAAATGCACAACAGCTTTGCATCCAGCCCAGAGGTTTTATGTCAACACCACACTCAGTAGAAAAGTACTACAAGGAACAAAGCTTCCACCCCCAAAGCAAGAGCCAAAGGTGGCTTTGAAGATGCACATCTTGCACATGGAATACGTCATGGGCTATCCAACAAGCCAGCCTTTTCAAAGGCAACAGAGCAATTAATTAATATATGTTCTTTCACCCTGGCACAGCCTGCTTCAATGCTGAGCCCCCTTCAGATGAGCAAAGCAGGGTCACCCACTGACTCAGGTTTGCCGGTCATAGCCCTGCAAGGTCCTTCATGTTTTGCCTGCAGAAGTGGGCATCACCTACCAATGTCACCAGAGAGCTATATTTGCAAGGCTCTTGTGAACATCAACTTGCAGAGTAAGTGCTTGGGGAACTCGGAGAGCTGTTGAAAATTGCCCTATCTGAACCTCAGAGAACGTTGAGGTTAGACCTGGGGGAAGAAGACTTGGGCAAGGAACAACTCATGGTCACCAGCATGGCAACAGCGGTGATAGTGACTGAGTTGATATATAAAGACCAAAAAAGGAGGATATTCAAGGTCCTGAGCCTGAATTTCCCTACTATGCTGAGCAGGGCTGGGCATGAAGGCAAGTGGGGAGAGGTCAAGAGATGGGTCTGGGGGGGAAAAATCACCCCTTTCCTGAGCACTGCCACGTGTGGGGCCATCAGCAAGGCTGAAGATTTCATTCACCTCCTGGTCAGGTTCAAAGACTTCAATATATTCATGGGTGCTCAGCTGCAACTAAAAGGAAAGTAATGCTTCAAATGAGCTTGTCTTGGTGGCAGAGTTGTTCACTTTGATTTTACTAAGACACATGGATGTGAGGCTCCACCAAATGCCTCCCAGCAAGCTTTGCAGAAGCTCATCTTCCTTAGCAAGATCTTCTTAGCCTTTTATTACTTTCTACAGGCTAAACTACAGGTTGGCAGGTGATGGAAACTTGTCCATACATTTCTCCAAGGACCTAGGCTCAGCACCCATCACACTAAGCAATACGTGGAATAATTTGCATCCTTGTTTAATAGACCAGGTAGCATGGGGCTTCCAGGGATGGAGCTGAACGCCCCAAAGACCCCCAAACCTTCCTTCAGCTTTGGTGTGTTGGTGAAATGCTCCACCAGCTCAACACCAACAGTTCTCCTGTTTTCCCCAAATCCTGGTGAGTTACAGTCCAAATCTTGCCTGTGCAGAGCCAATAAAAGCTGTGGTCCCCAAAATTACTCCTCAAAACACCATGGGGGACAAACAAGTCCAAACCATTGAGATTTCCTATTTCCCTGGGTAAAAGGAAGCCAGGTTTCATCTCAGCTGGATCATTACAATCTCTGACTCCCCTTCCTTGCTTCCCATTCCTCTCTTTTTAGATATACCAGGCCTTGGGAAGAAGAAAAAAAACTCACATCCTTTGCTTTGCTGCCTGTATTTTCTAGACGCAGTGCCCTGACATTGAGAGCAAACAGTTATTAAATAAGTGCATTGTTAGGCATGCTTTTAGTCCTGACACCTCTGGTAAATCTGCATTTATTATTTAGTGAATTAAGTGGGTTTAAATCAAGTTACAATCGGTGGGCGCCCTTGTGCTCAGTACTTTATATCCTCCTGTGCATGCTTTGTTTGCAGTTTCTGTACAATTTCTTTAGGTGCATTATATATTTCCCTTGAAATAACATCAGGCTGCGCTCAGGCACCCAGCTTCCCAGGGAGGTTCCTGCCATTAATGGTTTGATGCCCAGCCCTGGTGCCCTGACCCCTGTCCCTGCCTTATCCCTCCCCTCCCACTTAGGGATCTACACAGAAAAGAGACTTTTGCCAAATCCCTTTTACAGCTGCATTCTCTCTATGATGTCATCTGACCTGGAAGACAGAGCTCAGACACATCACCCAACGCAGCATTGCCTTCTGTGCTAAGGACCAGGAGTAAGAATCATCTCACCTAATCTTTTTGGTATCTTAAGTGAGTTATTGAAGCCTGAACTAGCTGAGACCTGCTGCATAAACCTACCAGTGAGGTTGTTGGCTTGGCTACTATGGTCACAAACATACAGATTCATAGAATTCCAGCCTGGTTTGGGTTGGAAGGGTCCTTAAAGCTCATCCAGTTCCAACCCCTGCCACAAGCAGGGACACCTTCCATTAGAGCAGGTTGCTCCAAGCCCCTGTGTCCAACCTGGCCTTGAACACAGCCAGGGATGGGGCAGTCACAGCTTCTCTGGGCACCCTGTGTCAGCGCCTCAGCACCCTCACAGGGAAGAGCTTCTGCCCAAGAGCTCATCTCAGTCTCCCCTCTGGCAGGTTAAAGCCATTCCCCTTGTCCTGTCCCTACAGGCCCTTGTCCAAAGCCCCCCCTTGTCCTGTCCCTACAGGCCCTTGTCCAAAGCCCCTCTCCAGGTTTTTTGCAGCCCCTTTAAGCACTGGGAGCTGCTCCAAGGTCTCTTCTCCAGGCTGAACAAGCCCAGAAGATAGAATATGACCAAAACCCCAAGACTTTCCAGAGTAGTTTTCCACCAGCCTTGCAGGAAAATCCTGCCCACCTTCCCCTCGCAGGCACAAGAAATGGCCTTGACTGTTCCCCAGAGACTGTTCTTCCTCCTCCTGGCTGTTGCCCACCATCATGCCCATGACACCGTTCTCAACCTCACCTTAGTCAAAGCCCCAGTGCCCATTCCCACTTGCTGCCCCTCCTCATCCTACCCTGTGGTCAATGCATCCCATCCTCCACCTGCCTCCCCTCCCCTCTGTGCCTGTTTCCCCATTTATCTCTTTTGCCTGGTGAATATACATAAATATGAGCAACTGTGTCTGTGTGTGACCTTACCTGCCCTGACTAAATTCATGTAGTGTCTGTGAAGATAATTCTAAAGCCATAAGAAGATAATAAAAAAGGAAAGATAAAAAAAAAAAAAAAAAAGAAAAAAGAAAAAAAGGGCAAGCATTGTGGTTTGTATTCTCTTATCTAACCTTCTGCAGGCCCCGGGTGGGAGCACAGTCCCTTGCTATTAAAGAGATGCTGCAGTTGGGAACTGCACGAGGCAGCTGCAGAGAGGGACTGCACAGCCCTGGGTACCACCAGGGACAAGGCTGGCCAGGTTCTTGTTCTCTCTGCAATGCACATGTTGACTTTCGGGTTAGGAAAGGGAAATCCCACTGCTAACAAAATCCCACTCCCCACCAAATACCTGCCTGGCCTGATCCTTCTCAAATGCAAGTCAACATCCCTTGATGCTGGGGAAGCGCAAAGAGGCAGCAAATCAATGTGGGACCCCACGATGAGCAGTTGCCCACAGCACACCCGGGGCCTGTTGTAAAGACTGAGCTCAGAAAGAGAAAAACCAAACCTCCAGGTGTGATTTCTTGGGGTTTATCATCTAAAAATACCAGTGCAGCTTGAAGGCAGCCTTTGCAGAGAGGGCATTGATTGCAGGGACAGAGGAAATTATCACAGGCTTCATCGCAGTGGTGTCATCTCTGAACAGAACGGCTTGTCAGATAGACGTGAGCACGGGAGTCAAAATGATCAGGCAACACAAAATACAGCATCCTCCCCAAAATCAGACCTCAAGGAGATAATCCAACACAATCCTGAGATATCCTCTGGCTCCAAGAAACGCTGAAATCTCCAAAATCACTTTCCCATGGAGTTAAAACTCTGTTGCCAGGCAGTGCTGCAGCCCTGTGCTGGTGTGTAACTTGGTCCTGGCATCAGCAGCTATGCCAGTCCTCCTGTGCTGTTCTTGAAGGCACAAAGCTCAGTTCAAAACCAGCCTGAGCAAACCCCAAATGTTTCTGAGCTTTGCTCAAAGGCACTCTGCCCTTTCCCCCCCACCCCTTAGCTTTGTATTTTTGCACAGCTGGGACCTAAGTGTGGGAAGCCAAATCATCACAGAGCTGGTAATAAAAAGCTATGGAAGAAACAATGAACCTTTACTGGGCAAAAGGACGATGTGGTTAACAGGGTCACCAAAGCTCTGGGTCTTGGTCTAGCAGGTCTCAGCCGTGGGGCAGCAGAGGGGGAGCACAGTGCACTGGGGGATCCTGAAGTGGAGCTGGGTGCCATACAACCGTGTACACAGCGAGGGTTAGATGCTGCTGAAGGCATCCTGCTACTCCAGGTGGAGCTGCTCTCTGGGTCTGATCCTGCTGCTGCAAACCCCATGCCCTGGTGAAAGAGGAGGTGCAGGGGCAAGATGTGCCCCCTCCTCACTTCTTGCCACCAGGGATGCAGGTAGGACCTGATGGAGAAGGTTCTGCCTGGTGAGCGACTGATGGGAAGGGGATAGGGACAGCCACCACCGACCCTGGGGAGCAAGATGAGGGACACCAACATGCCTCAAGCCTGCTGCTCCCCTACCACCGCCTGCGCCCCCCGGTACACGGTGAGGGCTTTCTGCCGCCTTTGTTCGGCAGCTCCGAAGTGGTGTCTCCACAAAGGCTGAGGTGAAAGGGGTTAATTCGGGGGACAGAGGTAGGATGTGAAGATGCAGAGCAGGACAATGGGCCGCCTTCCTCTTTTGTCAGCGCAGCCATTGTGCCGCGTGTGAAAAATGAAATCTGTTTCATTTTCCTCCCAGATGCGAGCGGGCGCCTCTATTTAGAAGCCATCAAAAAAAGCAATCAAAGTGCTCAGAGAGGAGGGGGGGAACACGGTGCAGGGGGGGAAGTACAGGCCTGCCAGACACAGGCACACCCCACCCCAGAACTGCCTTGAGTGAGTTAGTTGGTATTTAACACTCGCGTGTGAAAAATGAAATCTGTTTCATTTTCCTCCCAGATGCGAGCGGGCGCCTCTATTTAGAAGCCATCAAAAAAAGCAATCAAAGTGCTCAGAGAGGAGGGGGGGAACACGGTGCAGGGGGGGAAGTACAGGCCTGCCAGACACAGGCACACCCCACCCCAGAACTGCCTTGAGTGAGTTAGTTGGTATTTAACACTTATTTAGATTTAACCCACTCCCTGCCTCTGGTGTTCAAGTGACTCAAGCAATATTCAAAGTCAATGGCAAGAGGGTTTGGGCTGCTCAAGACTGGGTGCTGGCAGGAGCATCCCTCCAGCCTTACACCTCAGAGAGGTCAGGATGAGCTCAGCTACCTGCCCTAAAGGCTCTCCATTACTCTGCATGTCCCACCTTGTTCCCACCACATCCCCTCCAGTTTTGCAGGAAGGATGGGGCAGCTCCAGCACAACTGTTACTCCATGTTTTTTCCCCTTCATCCTTGCAGAAGCAGATGAAAGTGGAAGAAATCCCAGCCCCGCTGCTCTCTCCCCCCCCCCCCCCCCACCACCCCAC
>NW_009918915.1:20042-25016 GCF_000696875.1 Nestor notabilis
CCCGCCCCAAGCAATCTGTGGGCTTGCTACCAACGTGAGAAATTTTCACCTCCAGCAAAGGTGTGAAACTTGGCAGTTTTGTTCCCTCCAAGGGGAATTACAGCCTCTGCAGAATGCAAACAAACAAACAAATGCAAATTGATCCAGGGGGGAGTGGAAAAAAGCACGTTTTTTCAATACACGTTTTAACCTTTGCCTCAAATTAACAAATCCAGCTGGAAACTCTTGAGTTTTATTTCTTCCTATCCAAGCACACAGCTGGTTGTCCCTTGAGATACTGGTGTGGGTGAGAGGCACCAGGCAGTGGGGGGATGAATTTGGGTGGTGGGCAGAGTAAGCCCTGGACCCCAACCTGCTCCAAGAATCCCCAGCTCCACAGAAGAACAGAGGGGAAGGTGGGTAGAGCACAGTCAAGGTAAGGGATGCTTGAGGGGGGAAGTTAAAGTCACTGTCCTCCAGCTCAGTGCAGCTACTCCCCTCTGAGACCAAACAAACTCATCCCAGCTGTGGCATGGGGCATCCTGTGCCAGGCAGCTTTCTCCTGGACAGCCTGTATCCCCTAGACTCCTTATCCCCATAAGGCTGGGCATGGCAACATGTGAATGGAGCCATGCTGGTCCTCAGTTCTGCACAGCCGTTCTGGCCAACTGCACCATCCTTGGAGCAGTTTGTGGCCTTTCCGAGATGCAGGGTGATGAGGATGAGCTCCCAAAGGGATACTGGGTTGGGGCCAGCACTCATGTCAGCTCTGTGAGAAGCAGGTTTGGTACCCAGGACAATTCCCAAGGTCCTTCCAGGTCTGTAGAAGACAAGCCAAAGGACTACAACTGGGTGATGGGCATGGAAGGGATGCACTACAGGGCTGAGATATGCCCAGGGCTGTGCAAGGAGCCTGTGGCAGAGGAGAGGACTAATCCACTGGTTGTGGCCACTCAGCAGCTTCATTAGTAATCAGGGGTCACATACCCCACATCCCATCTCTACCCATGAGCTAA
Source organism: Nestor notabilis (assembly GCF_000696875.1). NCBI lineage: Eukaryota > Metazoa > Chordata > Aves > Psittaciformes > Psittacidae > Nestor > Nestor notabilis. The sequence goes on from NW_009918915.1 coordinate 21,038, forward strand.
TGGACCATTGCCACCACCACAGGCAGTTTGGAGGTGAAGGCAGCTCAGGTCCAACTTTGCACAACCTCCTTCCCCCAGCAACAGAGGGAGATGCAGGGCAGGACCATCCTCCTCCTCAGCTCTTTGTGCCAGAGCCAGGCAGATGGGTGGCCCTGCCAGCTTCATGGCCACAGCCCCCTCCAGCTTCATCTGCCAGCAAATAACCCCACGGTGCTCCCATCCACCTCCACATTGTCTCCTCACACACAGGCACACGTGCCCAGCCTTCTGGCAGCCCCAGGGAATGGACCATCCCCACAGCATCCCTGGAGAGGCGGTGAGCCGGGACCCCATGGCCAGGAGGAAGGCAGGATGGCAAGTTGGCAAAGAGAGAGCACGGGTGTCAGATCACATAAATCAAGCTCGGAAGCTTTCCTATTTAACACACTCTTCCCCTTCGAGTTGTCAGTGAAACCGTTAATTAATTAGCTAATCCCACAATGAAGTGGATTCTAAATGGATCTCCCCTCCCTTCCCCCCATTTAGGTAATTACTGCTGAGGGAGCTTTTGTGAGAGTAATTTTCCAGCAGGGACAGCACCGGATGGCAAAGGGAGATGAATTTAAAGAGTGGGGAAAATCATAATGCAAAGGAGGGGTGAGGAGTCCTTCTGCAGGGCAGCATGCTTTGAAGGCACAGCCAGGACCAGAACAACTCTCTCCTGGCCTCTCCCAGCCAACATAGGACATGTTCAGCAGCCGCATATGAGAGCCAGTGGGAAAAGGTCATCTCAGCCTGCTCCAGGATGCTCCTGACAGTAGGTACCATCATAGAATCACAGAATGGTTTGGGTTGGAAAGGACCTTAAGATCATCCAGTTCCAGCCTCCTGCCATGGACAAGGACACCTTCTACTAGACCATATAGCCCAAGGCTCTGTCCAACCTGGCCTTGAACACTGACAGAGATGGAGCATTTACCATCACACCAGCCCATCTCCTCTTTGCTCACACACAGGCTCCATCCTCCCCCTGCTTCCCCCAGGACATGCCTGGCCTCTGGATGGCTTCAGCAATGCATCTCTACCACCAGTCAGCAAGAGCAGAGTGTTCCATCCCTGCAACAACAACAGGCTGTACCTCTCCATAACCCCACTCCAAACAGCATCTCCCCATCTATAGCTTAAGCAGGTCTGGTTCTGACGAGCTTTCCACAACAAGAAATTGGGTCAGTAGGAATGAAGACAAAACCCCAAAGCCTTGAAGAGGGTTTCTTTTCCAAGCCAAGCAAAGCAAAATGTGATGGGGTTTCATGGCTGAGCAGAGAAACAAACCAGCAGGCCTCAGCCCAGCACCTACTGGGGCACTTATTTCAGAGTCAAGGCACCAAGATAGCACTGGCAGCACCAGGAGCAACATTTCCTCTTCATATCTTGTTCCTTCCATGCCCCCGCACAGCTCCAAATCCTCTTTTGTTCCTCACTATGTCAAGCAAAGTCTCCAACTGAAGATTTTTCAAAGGCACACCAAGTTTCAGATCCTCAGTTTCATGTCCCCAAGTTCTGCTGTGTCCAACAGAGATACCGTAGGAGTGGTGCAAGCCTGCCTGCTGCAGCTGAACTGCCTTTGAAGTGCCTCACGTCACTCAGAAACACATTCAGAATCAAAGTTTATGTCTGGGAAATCACAACTTGGCTCTCTTCTGGGTGCAAAGACATCCCAGAGTGCAAATACACCACCCTGCCCTGCACCCACCCCTGACCTCCAAGCATGAGGTCTGATGGGTGACAGAAACCTGAGCCTTGGGGACTTGCCCCCTTGGACATCATCATAAAGATCTCCCTGGGGCATTTCTAGATGCTGGGTTGAGTAAAAAGGTGCCCGCTCATTACACGGGATGCCCAAGCTTCAGAGGAAGGTTGCTCACCAGTACAGGGTAGGAAAATAGGTTCATTGTGGGGATGTTGCTCTAATTTAGCAGGTGCCTACAAGCTCATCTGAAGGGAAACCATTCCCAGCTCTTGGAGATGTTCCCTGAGCAGCCACCCTGCAGAAAGATTCACGTTTTCCAGCCTTTCCCACATATATATTAATTTCCCCTGGGACACAGAGCAGCAGTGTCTCCTCCTTTTGGTAGCTCACTCTATGGTGCCAGGCTCCCAGGAAAACCTCATTACTATCACATATGACCCGAGAGAAGCATGGTTGGTGATGGCAGAACTTGTATTTCTGCCTGGGGACTTGATGAATGGTGTGGTACAGCTAGAAACGCTTTAATACTCTTTCTCACTAAGGCTCTCCCCAAATATAGCTAGGGTAAAACCAGGATGCAGCAGGCTGTTCCCTTGTTCTGCTGGTGGTGTGGCTGAAGCATCTTACAGGAATTTCCACTCTTTGATACAGCTTCTTCACTTCCAGCTGCTAATAAAGAGCCTGACAGAGGCAGCTATTGCTTGCTTCCCGTCCCAAGAAATAGCCCAAACCTCAGTGTTTCACACTGCAAACTCAAGATAAACAGAACATCCCAGGACAGCCCTGAGGAATGCTGAAGGTAGGCTGGGACCTGCTCAGGGGCTTTCTGGTTCAGTAGTGGAGAGGACCCCAGAGATGGGGCAGGAGGAGGTCATCAAGCTTTATAGAGCCCATGAAAGATCTTTCATAGGTTGTCATGGAAAACATGTCTTTATAGAGGTAAGGCCAGGTAATCTGAAAGGCAGAGCAGGATATGGTGGGGTGATGGCTCAGATTCAGGGTGCAAAACCCAAAGCTACAGTGACAAGGGCTTAATTCCCTGGCCAAAGGATGCTGTCTTGGACAGCAGCCTGTATGGGATGGTCAGAGGGGCTCTGCTCTGCTCCCTGATGCAAAACCAGCCCAGCTGTGTCCACACATCACCCCTTCACAAGCAGAAGTGCCTCCATGGTAGGGTTGGTCCCACCAGGACAACACAGCGAGGGGTAAAAATAGCCCACCCCAGTTGTCCTCCATCCCTCAGCCACAGCGCCAGAGGCTGAGGCTGTTTTAATCTGCATCTCCCCTCCCAGTAGGAATGAGTGTAGTCAGCTGGAAAATTAAGACCCAGGGTTGAACCCGGAGGGGCATTAGAGGGGCAGCTTGGCCAGCAGATACACAGAGCACAGATACACACACAACACCGCCATGCCATCCCGGCTGCATCCCTCCCTCCCTTCCTATCCAAGCATTGCCGGCTCCGGCACGGCAGCGTGGTAAATCACCAGCGACAGCTCCGGCACGGAAGCATGCTCATGGGCAGCTGTCACGGGCAGAGGTCCAAGGTCAGCTAAGTGTTTAATGGGCCTCCTGCGAGGACCTGTGATGAAAGGCGGGCAGGAGAGGAGGCGAGAAGGAAGCATATGTCACAGCCTGAGCTCCAGGGCTGGTTTGAAGTGACAAGAGGATGCTTCCCATGCAGATAGGATTGTTTTCCCAAGGCCAGCTCCTTTCCCTGCTGTGGCCTTTAGTACCCACATGCTTGCAACTCAAGCATAGGTGATGGACGTCTGGACACCCATAGCATGAGGTCTTGCCAGGATGAAGGCTAGCAGAGCATGGCCAGGAACTGCAGCTTTCCTAACAGCTATAACAAAAGCCACAATGGAAAGCAAACACAAATCAAGCAAGCCAAGCTTTCCCAGGGTTGGTCCTGGCTCTGAATCAGTGTTTCCCTGTACTAAGTTAGATCAGAGGCTGAGCAGAAGGGAAATGTCTGTGCACCATTTACAACACTGGCTCTAAGTGTGATCAGGAGAAACACTGTGAAGACACAGCACCTCAGTGTGAGCTATCTGGCAACACCACCATGGTTCAAGTCTCTTGCCCAAACAGACCTGGAGCCAGACAGTCCCAATACCTCAGTGCTGCAGGTCAGCATGGCTGATAAAACACATTCCCAAACATAAGGCTTCTCAAACTCCTGGCCAAGCCACAGGCACATATTAATGGCAATTCCACAGCAGAATCATAGAATAGTTAGGGTTGGAA
>NW_009918916.1:0-17985 GCF_000696875.1 Nestor notabilis
AGGCTGGGCAGAGAAGAGATTCAGAGATTCAGAGGAGCCTTGCGGAGAAGGACTTGGGGGTGGTGATTGATGAGAAACTCGACATGAGCCAGCTTTAGTGTGTGCTTGCAGCCCAGAAAACCAACCGTATCCTGGGCTGTATCAAAAGAAGAATGACCAGCAGGTCAAAGGAGGTGATCCTGCCCCTCTACTCTGCTCTCATGAGACCTCACTTGGAGTATTGTGTGCAGTTCTGGTGTCCTCAACATAAAAAGGACATGAGCTGTTGGAGCAAGTCCAGAGGAGGGCCACGAGGATGATAAGAGGGCTGGAGCACCTCCCTTATGAAGTCAGGCTGAGAAGGTTGGGGCTGTTCAGCCTGGAAAAGAGAAGGCTGCATGGAGACCTCATAGCATCCTTCCAGTATCTGAAGGGGACCTACAAGGATGCTGGGGAGGGACTCTTCATCAGGGACTGTAGTGGTAGGGTAAGGGGGAATGGGTTTAAACTTAAACAGGTGAACTTTAGGTTAGATATAAGGAAGAAGTTCTTCACAGTGAGGGTGGTGAGGCACTGGAATAGGTTGCCCAAGGAAGTTGTGAATGCTCCAACCCTGGCGGTGTTTAAGGCCAGGTTGGACAGAGCCTTGGGCGACATAGTTTAGTGTGCTCATGGCAGGGGGGGTGGGACTTGATGATCTTAAGGTCCTTTCCAACCCTAACTATTCTATGATTCTATGATTGTATGGAATTTTATGGATTGACATCTTTTTCTTAAAAAGTACAAAATGACAGAAACTCACAAACGTTCCTGTCTTGAGTATATAAAATATGGGAATGCATATAAGTCATCACAAATTAAAACTATAAAACATCAGATAAGATGAATCATGCTAATTAACAGTTATGATAGAAAAAACTCTTTGATCTTGTTTATTTTTTTGTTTTATGGAGTACCTATATCTGATAGAGATTTGTGATGTGAGAGAACAGCTCAGTTCAGCAGCCCTTTCCACAGAAAATTCCAAAGGAATTCCAGAACTGGGGGCTGTAAAAAGATAAAAATTAAATTAAGAAGTATTACTAAAAATATTAGCATGGCAAAATTCAAACATATAAATATGCTGTACTTAGAGTGGACAAAACACAAGACAGAAGACAGGGTCCAGACATGAGAGAGATTTTATGAAACATGTAACTAGGAAAGGACAGGAATTAGTGGTCTGGGATATGATTCTCTATTTAAGAAATAATTTTCTTCACTATTTTATCTGGCACATGATCCTTTAGGAAAGTATCTGTAAAAAAAAACAGAGTCAATTTGCATGGCTAGAGTTAATTATCTGGGTAAGGAGACCTAGGTCAGTATGTCTTCCTGAACGGCAACTAGGGCAAGGTGTCCCAAATACAGGAGTGGTATCAGAGGTAGGAACTGTATGGGTAAGTTTGATATGATGGTCATTAGTTAGCTCCAGGGAACTTGTTAGACCAATAGGGATTCAGGATCCTGTCCTAAAGAGAAAAGAGCAACTGACACTTGGCAAGTTTTGCCTTTTTCAGGTAGATTCTGAAGATCCATTTTCTGTCAAAAAACAAACAAAACAGGTGGGGATTGGGGATGGGGGGTGGTGAGATATTGCAGGGCCACCTCCCTACTCACAGTGATTTTTCAGCAAACCAGTCCCCACCCATCATAATTCACAGTCTTACAGAATGCATGTTACAGCTTTGATCTAGAGGTTTTTTCACATTTCTGCCAGATCCTTTTTGTCGTTGCATACATACTACAGGGAAAGGAAGCTGTGGCAGTATCTTTATCCCACATGTACTTGCCCACAGATCCCACCTCAGTGCCAATGGCAGGAGCACTGGTAAAGCTTGCCAAGTTTCTTCGTGAGTAACTCCCAGATACCAAGTCAAGTGAGATTGCTGATGAGTTACTTGCAAAATGCTGATCTGGTCTCTGACACTAACACCCTGTGTGGTTTTAGGCAAGTCTGAACAGCTTTCTGCTTCTGCCTTCCCATGGTTAAACTGTTTATTTGTCTGTTACACCAGGTTTTTAGGGAGAATTCATTATTCATCACATTCACAGAATAGTGCTTTCCTTTCTGGTGCAGGGAGTTGGAATAAATCAGGCCAACAGAAGTGAGAGCGTTTGAATACAAATGATTATTTGTTGCATCATTGCAAAAACTACTCACCCTATCTTCCTGTGAGCTAATATGAGCTACTTAAGGTTCTAATCCTCTTGTCTAAATTCACATTACAATGAATGATGGGGTAGTTACTTTTGTGGACTAACGAACCATGCTGAATTAATAATTTCTGTTACGATTATCAAATGGAGTTAAACTAATACCGAAGAAAATCTTAGGCACCTGCCACCCTTTTCAGGAATCTTGGAAGATGAAGGGACTTTATGTCTAGGATCCTTTTAGGTTTTATAACATAGCAAACACTACATAAATAAATCACTGCAGTGTAAACAAGAGAAAAAATGATCAAGAGAAGCACGACATAAGAAGGTGTTACTGAGCACAGGTTGATCATTTAAGAGTAATAGCTCCACTTGGAAAAAATAAGATAATAATTGTGGGTATCATCTGGGCTGTAAAACCTCCCTTCCTCCCAGCTGTCACAAGTGACAGGCTTTTAGTTTAGTAAGAATGGAAAAACACAGCACCCTCAATTTCCATCACTAAGCAGTACTCATCACATATCACGGAGCATACTGTTACCTTACAACAAGCACAGACTAAACCCCCAAATTATGACTTGCCATAGGAAGATCGAAGATACCACCAGTTCCTTAATTCTTGCAATAAAAGAGAATTTGTGAGAGGAAACTGCCCAGATGTAGCATAAGATGCATATTTATGCACAAGAAATGTTAAATCAGTAAAAGTGCCACTTATAGCACAAATGTTGGCTGGCCTGGGAATGAAAGCTCTGTTGGTGTACTACATCAGGCTTGCATGCTAGAACACACCAAGTTTGAAGCACTGGAATGGACAAGGCAGACATTGACCACATATGCATCAACAAAGAGCAACATCGGAAATTCTGAAACCAGTCAAAATGACCAAAAAATCAGAAAACCCTGATGCAGCAAACAGAAATGCTAAGGGATGCACAAGCAATAAAATGTAAACTATATGAACTTATGAATACACAGGATAATAATTTAGGAATATATATGACCTTTTTGTCTCTATACTGTCACTACAGCTTCAGGAGCAACTGCATAATATGAAGAATATTCAGAACAAAAGTGACAGCAGGCTTGGAGTACCTCTTTAAGGATAGTAGAGTGTGGAAGGTGTGACATTAATGTTGTTGCTGCAAGTGCATCTCATGAGGAAAAGGAATTATTCCCTGCTTCTGAAAATAGCCTAGAAATGCATTTCTCCTCTAACAAGCAAAATGCTAAGCTAGGCATTAGGAAAATGGCTGTTATAAATGAAGTAAGTGGGTAAAGGAATTGATTCCTTTTTGATCCTTTTACTTTGCAGCAATTCAAAATCAGGCATATGAAGATATTAGAATGATTAAATGAGAAGATACTGAGTAGTCTTCAATGTGGTAGGATTCAGATTGTTTTAGTGAACTGGGGTTCGGGTTTTTTTAGGACTACCTCTGACAGCTTTTTCTAGCTGATATGCCCTAATGTAGAGAGTCCTTTGGATGGACACGAATCAATTTTATGTACACATTTCTTCAGGAACAATTAAGCACCTTCACAGCTAACAGATGACAGAAAAGATCTGCTTGCAGTCAAAAATGGCTATCCATTTTCTTCAGCTTTTTTCAAGTGGTAATTAAATTGTGCAGCACAGAATTAAAATTCATAGAAAGATAGAAACTGGAGATAGAAAAGAGCTTCTAAGGTCATTTTTGTCCATTTTCTTCCTTCTGCCAAGTGCTTTGTCCAGCACTTTGTAGCCAATTTGAAATTCTCTCTACTTACCTAGTGCTTTTAAGAGAACTGCATTAGATTTATGTGCAGTAGAAAATTACACATTTTCTCTAGAGATGGACAATTTGCCTCGTTCAAACAGTTGTGTAATCAATTTCATTTACCAATTACAGCTCTTCGTTAACATGCAGCCACCAGGGCACTTGGGAAAGCAGAAAGTTAATGAGGTTGAGGATGGGATCAGGAGGGTCTCCTGAATGCCTTGTTTTCCCCTGACAGTCTAGTAAATCTTTAGTTTGCTGAGTGCTACTGAAGGAGGAAGCAGGTTTAGAGGATTAATCTGAGGCGTTACCACCATTCATCCAGCTGTGGATTAGATGGGTCTGCTGCTCTGCAGGAGCAGATGGGGTTTGGCAGGGAAGAGAGGAATGAACTGGTGAACCAGGCTTACTGGAATTCACTAGGTGTTCACTGAGTAGTGCAAAGCACATCACACTGGTGGGAACTGAGGTGGTTATCAGTCCTCAGCATTCAGAATAAATGCTGTCTGAAAAAGAAATTTGCATTTAACATGGCAGAGGATGGAAATTTCACATCTCCCTGGAAATTATCCTTTTTCTAGCCTAAGCTTGCAAAGCCTAACATGACTTTACTCTTGTATAAGCTCCTCCCATAACCCTGAGGCTTGAGTCTTAATCAGTCTGTTTGAGCGGCCCCCCCATCTCAGCACCCCTTCCAGGGCTATTCAAAATGCTTCTCCCCAGGGACTGGAGCATGTCTTGTCCAAAAAAATCAAATGCTTATCAAGCTTTTTTCCAAATACATATAAATCTTCTGCTCAAGACAACAAGCCATAAACATAAAACTAGTCTTTCCCTGGGGATAAATTGCAATAGTCTACAGCTGAACTTCTTTTGAAATAACTGGCACTGCCTGAAGTCAGAAATAGGACGTTGAACTAGGAGGGATACAAATGTGGTTTGATACAGACTTCCTAGGCCTGGCCAACTCCCCTTCCCCCCGATATGGATTGTCTTGAATCTTGGCTCGCCGGTAGCTTGACAAGGGTCCTGCTTTTCGAATGATTGTCCCAAGCCCAATCCTTATATGGCCTAAAGTGATGTTTCTGGTGGCATACACCAGTGATAGTCTTGTGCAGTACCAGGATCTCGTCTCTACCTCCTGCTGAGTGCCCTGCAGAAACCCCTAAACCGACCCTGACTAATGGGCATCCAGAGCTGGAGCAAGCTAGCTGTGCCAGCAGGGCAGCACCCTGCTGCAACAAACCCCATAGTGAGATGAGTGCCACAGGTATGGCACTGTGCTGTATGGTTGCTGGTCCACTGCCTGCAAGGCTGAGCTAGCCTCCTATCCCAGCGACATGTGGCGACATCTGCACAAGGCAGCACACTCAGAGCCAACACCAGTATTTCTGAGCATCTCCTGTGCACCAGCAAGGCTTTGAAAGTGGCTGATGTTGTATTTGCTTTCTGTAGGATGAACATTTTGCATCATTCCTCAAGAGATATTTTTTAAGAAAAAAATTGTCTTCAGATGACTCTGAAAATCCAGCATATTGACAGTCCTGCTTTCGGTACACTTTTTATGGGGTCCAAAAAGTCCACACATGGATCGATTCTGTTTCTATTTCTTTTTCAGAATACACATTCTTACTTAGGTGAACTGATACTGCTCCAAAAAAGGGGGCACAGCTGAATAAATACACATTTTAGGGATGACCTAAATATAAATGTGATTGCACTATATAAATGAAAAGACCAGCATAATGATGGTGAATATGATGATGCAAAAGACTGATTCTTATAAAACTGAGCTTTCTTCTCTTTTCTTTTCTTTTAAATAGTATCAAAAACAACACAGATTTAAAAAAAAAATTGATGAAGTGAAGAATTTCATTTTAACACAGCATTTTTTTCACATATCATACATAATCTCTGGTATCTTGGCAGAATTTTTTATTTTAAGTTTAATTCCCCTTGTTTATGTTGATTCAAGACTGTTTCAAAATGTGAGAGAATAAAAACTAGATGGTAATGGCTGACCAGTTAGAAAAATTCATATAAATTCTGAAAGGAAATTTCAGTGAAAACAGAGAAAAATACTGCCAAAGATTCTTGCATGAAAGTGTTTTCCTTTTTCTTCTCAGACCTTAGAATGCAGATAGAAGTCTTTTGAGGCAGAAATAAACTCATGTCCTATAGAAGTACCTCAAACTTCACCAGAACCACTCCCATTCTTTAGAATTACAGCAGACTGTCTAATAATTATTACTTTTATCATACTTCCAAACCTTCATACAAAGCCTAGATTCATGCCTGGGTCTTAGGGCTGCTTTGGCCCTAGAGAAGCTGAAACTAAAGGCTTCTGCTTAGAGGTGTGAATGTCTTGAGATAGATGGCAGATGGGAACATCTTCCTGCATTAAATATAATTCTCACCTTTACGGGTCTGTTCCAAGTCTGAGTCCTTCACAGCTTTGCTTATAACAGTACTGCAGAAACAGTGCAATTTTTAAGGCAGTGTAAGTGTCCTTCATGCCTGACCTCTAGCTTTTAAATGGCTTTTAACTGTCCTCAACCTGAAAATAAAATAATATCCTAAGGGTAATTATAAGAGTTCTAGTCTTTAGTTGCTATAAAAACTGCATTAGCTGTAGTACAAGCCATTGCAGAAGGTGTGAAAATGACCACTGCCTTTATACTGAACGCCTGTTTGGTCTTTATTTGGTGTCTAAGAACACCACTTTGTCATTCATGCTTCCCCTCTAAGAAAGGGGAAGAACAGTCTGGGAAACTTCCAGCTCTATCTTACTCTTGGATTTTCTGTCAATTTTAAATAAAATTCCTCTTTGGCACTCTCTTTCTCATTTGAAAGAGGAATATCTGGCATGCAGAAATGTTTGTTTAGTGCCTTAAGTCTAGCCAGCCTCAGTTTAAGAGCTGGCTTGAATATTTTAGAAGGACTTAGTGGGTACTTTACTGAGTATTTTTTTCTCTTCAAATAAATGATTATGCATTTATACCAAGGCTCAGAAAATGTTGTCCAAATTTTGAAATCAGGTACACAAGGGCAGGTACCTCAGTCACTGGTAAGAACAGTCTCATGCAGACAGGGAGCAAGTGAGGCTGCGAGTGCAAGTGCAGATCTGAGAGAGGAGCATGGTGAAAGCAGTACCACCCTGATGTTTGTTGTGAGGACTGTGACTCAGATGCACGTCTGAGTCACAGTTTCTCCCTCTGGTTCCTCTGGCCGGGGAAGGTACTGATGTTCTGCTGGTGCCTTGGAGACGCAAATGATAACACTTCCTCCATCTGCAGAAGACAAGGAAACAAAAGATTCCCCCTCATCACTGTCCATGTGGACTTGCTCTGGCTAATCTGATTAGGAATGAAAAGAAGCATCATGACTAACATCAAACTGAGGGCTAAGAGTCAGAGACTAGTCAGTGCAGGTTCCTTCTGCAGTCAGCAGAGGAGGATAGGTTCCTCCAGGGCAAGATTCAAGGCAGGAGACTACACTAGAAGATATGAGTTTATGTGGGAGTGGATATGTCTTAAAATGGACAGCGCGTGCATTAAAACAGTCACAGCACATTCTGTCTAGTGCTGGTTGAATCTTGTATGTCAGTAATGATTGAAATCTAAGGATTAGTAGAGGCAGCAGCAAGTCCTGCATATTCAGACAAGATCTAATTGCTTAGAACATCCTGATTAGAGTCAACAAATCAATATACAGCAATGTAGCTTAAATCTAAGATAAGGCATTGCTTATTGAAACATGTAGTCTCTGTTAGTGCATTGGGAAATTCCCTTTTAATGAGGTTTGGAAAATAATACCAGAGATTTTATTGATCTTGAAAATGCCTAGGAAGGCATGTAGTCCTTCCTTCTTGTCCTTCCCTAGCTTCCACTGGTCTTCCCACTCCTACGACCTCTTATTTAAGTCTTTGGTCATCTCTTTCTTTGAATGAAGGTGGGTGCCTGTATCCTTGATTGCTCTAACTGTGAAAATAAAATGCCTGGGTTCTTAATTACAATGTTTGTTTCGTTTAGTTTAGTTTTCTAAAAAACAAAATACAATTCTCTCAGTCGTTTTTCTTAAGCTACAGGAGATACCTTTGATAGTCACATTTTTTACCATTTTTCCTGGTTTTCTGCACCTAGGATTCTGTTTTCATCTTGAATCTTCTTCCAATTTCTGGAATACTTTTTTGAATTGTAGAGTTGTGGCACAGGATCCTGCCAGCCTGGCAGGATCATATATTAGTCTGGTAATCAACATAGTGAGCAATTCAAGTAGTTATTGTTCAGCATTACTTAGAACAGAAGAATTCCATTTATAGATGCGCCAGAATCAATGGGAGATGGATTTCTTCTGTTGCCTGACAGATTAGTAATCATATCCAATTAATTTCCTGTGATACTAATTTTTAGTTCCTTGGCCATTAGCAGACCAAATTCCTTTCAACAATTGAGTACAAAAACATAATAGTTTCCCCATTCCAAAGTTTTCTTGACACTCAATAATAACAACTCTTGAAATGAAATCTTCTGACAGTGGTTAATGATAGCCTTACTGCATGAATAAATTACAGTATATGAAGCTTCCCTTGGCTTGCACAATTCTTGCTACTTTGCTACTACAGTGCCAACAAATGGCCTGGTCTTAGTCAGGAAATATGAAAGTGAGATTCAAAATTATAAACTGAGACAGATTATGTGTATAATAATAACACACATTTATTTCAATTCTAAGATTACATGTTTATTGCAACTCACTCATAATTTTCTCTGAGGAAGTTTGTAGGGGCTGGCAAAGACAGTGAAAACTTGGTTAAAAAGTAAAAAGACAGGAACCATGCCCAAGAATAAAGCAGATCTGATTTACTAGTCATAGCAGAAGTGAAGAAAAATAAAAAAGAAAAATAGATGACTAACATGCTTTCCACAGATGCCATATTCCTTCAGACTTAAGGTTGAATGTCATCTTCATTTACAATCACAAAGAGGTGATGTTTCATAATGTGTAATTAGAAGAGGTTATCTTTTCCAAGCTTTTAAATACTTTTACAGACTTGACTGTTCTTATTTATTTATTCACCAGCTGCTAAACACTTTTAAATGTTATTTTCCTGTGTGGCATCTGAGCTCCAGTTTTGATGAGGAAAAAGATTGGCCTCAAGTCAGATTTCTCTAACATGCCGCCAGGGTTTTACAACTCAACTTGATCATCCAATGAAAAACGTGACTCATCTTCTGACACACAAAAAGAAACAGTACTTGTTCTGATCTGATTTGGATAGTCCTGATCTACTTATCCCACTAAATATTTTCCGCTTCATGTCTCAAAGTAATTTGCATTTGCAAGAGGTCATTTGCATGTATCAACAAAGTCCAGAGATGCTATGAAAGGCAACAGAACAGAGAGTGGGAAGAGTTGAAATCACTGTATGATGAGGTGTAGCTGTAGCATTACATAGTTGTCCTTGTTTCAGCTGTAAGTTATTTTTCTTCCTAGTAGCTGGTGCAATGCTGTGTTTTGGCTTTTGTCTGGGAATAATACTGATAACACACCCATGTTTTAGATGTTGCTAAGTAATGCTTACTTAGGACTTAGATCAAGGACTTTTCAGTCTCATGCTCTGCCAGTGAGGAGGAGCACGGGAAGCTGGGACGAAGCAGAGACAGAACACCTGACCCAAACTAGCCAAAGGGGTATTCCATACCACAACACACCATGCCAGTATATAAACCAGGGGAGTTACCTGAAAGAGACTGATATCTGCTCAGTTCTGCCTGGGTATCGGTCAGTGGGTGGTGAGCAGCTGTATTGTGCATCACTTGTGTTTTCTGAGCTTTCATTTCTTCTCTTGTTGTTTCCTATTATTAACATTATTGTTATTGTTGGTATTATTTCTATTATAATTTATTTTATTTAGTTATTAAACTGTTCTTTTCTCAACCCAGAGCTTTTACATCCTTCCAATTCCAAAGGAGAGGCAGAGCGAGCGGCTGCATGGTACTGAGTTACTGGCTGGGTTTAAACCACAAGAGCAAAACAGATTTTGTTAGTTCTGCTCCTTATTACTTCAGTTCTGCACCTTAAAGCTTTAGAGTTTCTGCCCAGATGGAGAAAACCCAAGCTGAATTTCATCATTTGCCCTACAGCATTTGACCTTTATCTGCAGCTTCCCAGCAGAGTATCTTAATCATACAGCCGTGTATAGCTTTTTAAGGACAAGGAAAATGCTTCTGGCAAAGCTATGCCAGTCTATAGCAAAGAATTCAAGATTCACTAAGCTCAGAGGAATATATGCATATGCAGAGTATGACTTTTTACTTTGTCTGTTAGTATAGATAAAATGCATAAGGAGAAACCTGTCAGCTAGCCGGGGAACTGAGTGTTGTCCTTTCCCAAGCAACTCACAGCCTACTGGCAAGGCTGAACTTTGTTTCATCTTTCCTCTAGAGCTACGAACCAGAGTGGAACAGATACTACAGGAAAGCCTTGGATGTCCTTTCACTTCCCAACAGTTAGTTTATAGACTAGTGATTAAGGCACTCTCACAGAAAGTAGGAGATGGAATTTGAAACCCTTCAGGTAGGGGTTACTATGTGCAAAGAGACATAAGGTAACACTGTAACTGATACTCATCCTCCAGCTGTCCTTTCACATGAAAGAGTAGCCCATCATCAGGTTTGAATAAAAAGACTCTGTGTAAAGTCTTCAAGCCAGAGCAGCTACACATTTGTACCTATTCTTCTTGAGAAGGCTCAGGGCTGCAAAGGAAAACACCTTAACTGTGTTTCTATGTGACTTACAGTTTACTCGTTTCCAGGGCTCTTCCTTACGTGCTACTTTAGATGACTTCCTGTCCAAGTGGCTTTGGAATGAAGTGATCTGACATCATAGCTCAGAGATCTTTTAGATATATTATCTAGAAGTTCTAGGTGACAGAAAATTATTGTGGCTCCATTTGCAAGAGTTGATGCACCTGACTAGAAGATCGTGACCATAGCGGCCTCCAAGCTCTTTGTAAAGGCAAGCCATAATCCCTTTGTTAATTCCCCATCTTGAAAACTGATATAATGTGAAGAGATGTACAGAAAATAAATAAAAAATACATAAAGTGCTCTGATACCACTGTTACAGAAGTGTCTAAATAACAAAGATTGATAAATGTTTTCAGAATAATTAATTCATACCAGAGTTTACACAACAAAGCTGTCCTCTTCTGTCTGCAAATTTTCTGTAAGCCACCAGCATTTTGTTTGAATTTGACAGAGGTGTTTATCTTGAATCAAGGTGTATGGATATATCACATTATGCTGTAGACATTAGCATGACAATACACTGTTACAAGCATGTTTGTTTGGGTTTTTTTCTTCTGTAATAAACTCTTTCGCAGTGTTCAAGGCCATATTTAACTGAGAAAGAAAGAAAGGAAACTGATAAAGGAAGAAAGAAAGAAAAAATTTCCCCATGGAATATTCTTTGGTTTAGAGTTCTAAACAGTTTTACTCTATTTACTGTTGCCCTTTTCATAATGAATTAGATAGATTGATTTTCCTCACTATAATCCTGTTAAAAGATCCCTTTTGCTCTTAAAATATCCCTGTGATATATCAGTGTTGCCATACCAAAAAGCATAATTTTTGGAACAAGAAAAACTATATTGTTTCTCACTGCATTGATAGCTTTCCAGACTATGCAATTTCTCAAGAAAAACTGAGTTCATGTCACACTGAGTGCAAAAATGTTGCACTGTTATTAAGTGCTACTTCCTCAGAACTGTCTCAAATTCCTCCAGTGGGAAGTAAACAGACATTTCTCATGACAACTCCCTTTTTTTTTTTAATAAACTTTGGATATTTCAGATATGGTATTCAAATGCTGTGTGGATCTGCTGTCCAGGAACTGCAAGTGTTTCACCCTTCTTAGCAGGAAGATGCAGTCATCGATGTGTGCAGAGCAGGGAGTATGTTGAATCTTAGAAGAAAATATGATTTCAGATTTTTTTTTTTATGGCAAAATAGAGTACTTTCCAGCCTGCCTTTGAAAGTAAATAGCTCAGAGTGCTGTCTTACAGCAAGTTTGTCTTTACTACCTTAATTTTTTGCCATATACACTCAATCTTCTGTAACATTTTACACTGCCAAAGTCTTGTATTTTCCAGACTGCTTGAATTTGCGCTCCATATTTAAATGATTAGACCTGTTTACATGGGACTGGAGAGGACCTAAGCTTGGACATAGCAACACAGTAACACACAGTAAAATCTTGAATACAGTCATATACAAACATGAGGCTCAGATTTTCCTTTTAGACTTGTCACAAAGAAGCAATAAATGAGCAAAAGGGATTTCCTGGGGGGAAAAAAGTAATCACTGACATTTAAAATGAAGATTATCTAGTAAGCAGAAGGAGGCACTCACACTATCCTACTCTCTTACGCAGCTTGTTTTGCTTACAGATTATTCTTTTTTATTAAATAAACCAGCGATTACTATCCTTCCAGGGAAGTGACCTCATTTCTCCTGTACCACTGTGATGGGCAATGACTTGGATAGATAATGGATGGGGGTGGATACTGAAGTCACTTGAACCTGAAGGTGGCAAGCATTAAAAGTAGGACTGAACATATAATAACAAAATAATATTTGACCTCTTAGAAAGCAGAAAATGCACTCTTGTGTGATTTAGCAATGGTGGATGTAGAAAGCAGGACCCTCCTTCGGTGATGAGAGTTAAGAGAAAGACTGGGGTCTAAACATCAGTATGGTTGATAGGTCACTGAACTGAAAACTCAGCTGCGAAGTTGAGTGTTTCCAGAGCTAAACCTGGGGATTTTAGAGCTAATTGAAGATCTGTTTAACAAACATTGCTTGGAAGCTCTGTGTAGGGTCTCCAAGCCAGAACAGCTGTACATTTGTGACTGGTTTCAAAAGAGCAGGGAGGGGGGAGGATGAGAAATGAAGGAGTTAGGACAGGTATTGCAGCTGCTCCTCATTAACCTCACCAAACAGTGAATGGGAGATCAACAAATGAGTACATTCCCGCAGGAATTCATGGAAGTGATAATAGGAAGGCTAGACTGACAGGTTCTGGCAAGTTGGGAGGGCATTGCTAGAAAAGCACTGGCGGCTACAGAGCTAATAGCTAGGGGTCTTACTTCTTTCCTGCTTCTCTCCTCCCTCCCATTTCCTCTCCACAAAAGCAGTTATTTTATTTCATCTGTGAGATGAGAAATTGATTACTGGGGTACATTCACTTCCAGAGGCAGCATCAAGTAGTAGGAGAAAAGCTAAGAATCTAAGTAATTTGAGGGAAAATTTTGGTGTTAAGTGGGGAAAAACGAGTGTGTAAGGGAAAGAAAAAAGACAGCTGAGCAGTAATTGGAGGTTGAATTCATTCTGGAGGAGATGGCAAGCCATGCAGTGGGGAATCATGATTCCCCTGTGGTGTGTATTAGTGTGTGGATTACTGGAAATAGAGTGATTTCTACTCTATGTCCTGTCAATGGTAGCAAACACTACTTTTGCTTTATGCTGTGGCTATGTCTATACACACTTACACAGTGCCATATTGAAAGGTTATTCAGGCACAAGGGACATAGCTGGAGAGAAATGTCTTGGGCTACTATAGTAAAGTTCATACAAGTGCAGTCAATGTGCTTGAATCTCATTCGAACTATATTCACTTTATATTAGTCTATTTTTCCTTGCAAAAAAATAGTTTATGCCTGCAAATACAACTCTTTACGGATCTATAAGACTGATCTTTAACCTACATGTGCACTGGATGCAAAGAGTGCAGTGTGTTGGTCGTGGTCCTGAGCCAGAGGAACATCATTCAGTGCGTTTGTAGGAGGACTCAATATTATTTCAGAAAGTTCTCTTCTGCAGGCAGAGTACTTAAAGATACCTCAGTGACACTTTACTTTGTAGTAACTCACCACTCTGCCTTCCTTGGAGATACAAGTTGCTTCTTGGAATCCCTCTTATCTTACTGAGGTCTTGATATAAGTCTTGTGGTACCTGAAAACTTGTTGCTTGTGTTCTAGCCACAGATCAGGCTGCAGGGTTGTAGGGCACACTTCTTAGGCTTCATGAAATGGGAAATACATTTTGGGTTTCTAATAAAATGAAGCTGTTTCCTGTCCCTGCCTGTAAACATTCCACAGGAAATCGAGGCAGTTTTCACTTAAGACAAGGAAAATACCAGTAACCAGGAAAAGTTGCTTTTACTGTGAAAAATGGCAAAGTTCTGCTTATGGCAGATGCACTGAAATGTACACTTTTATCCAGGGGTTGGAATTACACCCTTTTCTTAGAGAACAGCTGCATGTGTTGGTGGGAATGGTAAAGATTTGGCTAATATCCAATTTGATAATACTTACAGAAAGATGCAAGGGTGGGTAGTTTTTTTTGTTTTGTTTTCTTTCAATATAAATTCTTCCAAAACAAAATTCAGTCACTGGAATATCAGCCTTGCAAGGTGCTGAGTGTTCTGGCTGGGATCCAAAAGTGCACTTAAGCACACGCTTAACTCTGAGGACATAATTAGTCTTGCCAATTTTACTTGGGCTATTGGCGTGCTTAAAGTTAAGCATGTTATTAAGTCCACTGCTGCAAGAATGCTTAGACCTTTGTAGGATTAAGCCCAGATTTATGTTACACAAATGATCTTTTGTTTGGTCTTGAATGACTAGGACAGGCAATGGAAGGAATAAATACTGTTCTTAAAAATAAACATTTTTCTGATCACAGAGATAGTGCACACAGTATTAACACTGAAACTGTCATCACATTTTATTAGTAACATTTTAGCAGCACAAATGAGATGATTCACATCTCTGAACCATGTCTCCATTATCTCTTTTTGCCTGAAAAGCCTGATTGGTTATGTTCCCTGATAACTCTACTTGCATATCACATGAGCAGTCAGTAGTGTCAGCATAACAATGCTTTCATGGGATCATGTCCACCTTCAATACTGTGCAGCATTAAACACAAAATCACCAAGTTAGTACTGTGCAAGCTTCTGTGTCTGTCTGGTGCAGCACAATACCACACAGAGGCAGTAACTTGCATGGAAGAACAAAGTGATCTTGGTAGTGTCATGGCCGTGTCCTGGATTTGAACTTCATTTGTCCCTACCACAGTGTTTCCACTTCTGGTGCTATGCAGTCATGAGCAGACTGGGGCAGATCATCTAGCTCATTAACATGTCTCTGGCAGAGGCCAGTGGTTGCTCAGGCAAAGAGTGTAAGAAATGGACAAGAATACAGTGATTTTATTTCAGATCATGTCATCTTGGCAGGCTCCAGCACAGGGTCTTCCTGAGTTAGAAGTACTGACAGCTTGAAGCGATGATTTCCACAGAATTTCTGTATGGAGCTATTCCCTGCAGTGCAGCCAGTACAGTAAGTGACTGGAAGTGTGATGTTTTCATAGCAGTCCTGTATGATGCAGCAAAGGAAATGTTTGCAGGCATTTCTCTCCGTAAAATTCCCATTTTTGGTAACACACGCAGGTTTCAAACATGGCATCAGCAGTGGTAAAGTATTAGAAAAAAAGATAGTGGTAGAAACAGCTTCTGCATGTTGTTGAACTGCAATTGTAGAGGGCTGTAGTATGTATCACAAGTCCATTGACTTCTGACCCATTCATGTTCATAATTAAAATGAAGCATTTTTAAAACATAATTAAGAAAAATAACTGAAGCTTAAATAAATCATCTCCTATTTTCTCTTTATGTGTTTTTCCCTTCCAGATACTCTAAAGCTTTAGCACTTTCTCCTTTTTGATTTTAGTTTTAATTTTCATACTAAAACTGTATATTAAACTATACTTAACTGTAAACTTAACTATAAGTTTTCATACTAAAACCGGCTGGTTTTTATTTGTTTGTTTGTTTGATTGATTGATTTGATTTTGTTTTGTTGTTGATTCTGACAACTTTTTTAAGGTACTCATATAATTTTACTACTTCCATTTGAAAACTCCATGATTACAGTTTTGAAAATAACAAACATGGGAAAATGATGGAAAAATCAGCAGAATTCAGAAATCAAGACAAAATTTCAGTAGGCTAAAGAGCTGTCATTTCCAAGGGAAGACTTTTCAAACAGCACAGTTTTTTGAAAAGCTGCAGAATCAGATATTAAGTTGGTCAACACAGTTTTCAGATTCAAAAGGACTCCAACAGGTCTTGAGAACATATTGTTATTTCCATGAGGTCTGATGCAATATTTGCCATGTCTGCAGGCAAAGTCTGGAGCTAATTTCTGTTCATGATTCACCAGAGATCAGTAGCCTGGAGGGCAGAGAGAAAGGCATAGTGCATCTGTTTTGGCAGGTTATAAGATGAACTTCTGAATACTAAAAATAAATTCTTTATAATTTCCTCCCATCTTCCTCCCAGGGACCTGAGATTTAGCAAATTTTAATGAAGTGAACTTTGCACACCTCTGTGAGGTCAATGTAAATATTATCCCCATTTAGAGGTGAATGAAATTATAACTCAGGTAAAGATGAAGGCCTTGATTCAAGAAGCAACCTATACAGACATGCATCCTTTCTTACAGGTGCTGCTGACAGCATTAAGGGACATTTAAAATGGTTAAATCTGATTTGCAAGTCACTGCCCAGAGACACATGTCTGGTTTTGCTCTAGGAAATGAGTAGACGTTACTCCTGGACAGCTCTGGAAATAGTTCCTCCTCATTCACATCTGGTCAGAGTCCTCTGGAAGAAACTGAATGCAAGAATAGTTGTGGAAGAACGTTGATATTGTTGGAATATCAACATTTCTTCCTTTCAGGAGTGAAATGAAAGCAAACAAAAAATTCAGAATTTCCCAGGTCCTATGATTCAGAAGAAAATTGAATCTCAGGCCATTTTCCTATTGTAAACTCTTGATACTTCATGTTCCTAACATATGTTATTGGTTTGTAATTATAAAAACAGTTACAAAATGAAATTTTCCACAAAGTGAAAAAGATTGGGCTGGATCCTGAAGAAAATAGAGCAAAGCAAAATCCTTGAAATTAATTTTGTTTGTGTGTTTTGATTGGTTTTTTGTTTGTTTTTTTTTTTTTTACTCATGGAAACAAAAAAAGGCTCCAATGACCCCTAAAAATTTTGTCTTCAGATTTCTGTTTTAATCTCTTTCAGACTCTAGGAAATGGAGATATGCAAAACATTTTTTATTATTACTTGGCAGACTCAGAAATTTTTTAAAAAAGGTTGTTTTATTTAACACGTTTTATTAAACTTGTTATATGTCATTATCTAATTGTTTAGGATATAGTCAGTGAGGGCAAAACAAGAAGAAGGAAAGACGAGAGTAAAACGGAGAACAAGATTGATTTCATCTACATTTTGCTGTCCTCAATTTAATCTCTCAGATGAGAGAGATGAATCACTCCCTAGAGGTGCTTATACATTGACTGGGGAGAGTCCCATATGATTATCTTGAGCCAGATAGATACCTAATTTTTAGATAACTAAAAGTCAGTGGGACTAATCTTGCCCTGGTTCCTGCCTCTTCTCTTACAATTAAGAAACTGGAATTGACAGCTCTGAAGGACATTCAGCCCCGTGAAGCTTCAATTCCCAGCCTGGACAGATGATTTTGAAGAATTGAATTATTTGCTTTGTCTAATAGTAGTAAAAAGACAAATACTAGTTTACATGAATTATTATGCTCTTTGTTCTTAACTTCAGGTCTTGAATATGGATGGTTTGGTTGTAAGTTAAATTTGCATGCAAGAACGGCAGAAGTCTAGGACAGAAGTCAATCTACCTTGGTATCCTTTCCCTAGGGAAGGTTAATAGCACATTCCATGGAAAACAGGTGAGATTCAAGTAAACATCAGGTGATACTGCCCCAATATACTATTTTAGTATCCAGTAATCATCTTGAGGACTACCTGAGTCCTGGAACTGTCCGTGTTTTGACTGCTTAAATGATTTTGATCTTGTGAAAATCAAGTTTGACAGGAATAAAGCCTTTTTCATAGCATACATCTACAATACCACGAGGGGAAGAGAATAAAGGAAGA
>NW_009918916.1:18016-35493 GCF_000696875.1 Nestor notabilis
GGAATTCATGTAGACAAATCTTGGCTGATTGAAATGTCACTGACTTGCCATCTGTAAATAGTGTAGGTTTTGCAACATGAATTTCAGCACAGGCTAGCTAAATTCCTCTATGTGCTTTTGCATGTGCTGAAGTAATTGTGAAGAGCTGACTAGACATAAGGTACCTTGAGTTTCTAATTAATATCTGAATGCATAACTGAATATGCAGAGTAGAAGAAATTCTGTACCAACGTTTGTCTTCTTCTAGAATATCTGTATTTCACTTAGATTGTTTCCAGCTTAAGACAAACTTTGACAACATATGGTTGAATTTGCAGTGAGGTTGTTACTACATTGTCAGCAATGACACAGGTAACAGCACCGCTGACCTGACTGTAGCATCCAGAAATGTAAATCTTAAGGTATAAATCCATGCGGATGCACATTAAAATTAGATGTGGCAAAACCCACCTCCTGACAGTGGCAGCCCAGCTGTGAGGAGCCATCTTTTGACTCCAGCAGATGACTAATTTTAAAAGTGAATCAGGCTTGTAGTGAATGCAGCTGGAAATATCACTTAGTAGTCTGGACCGACTGACAATTGTTTGAAGTCTGGCAATTCAATCTGTAGGCTGAAGGCGTGATTGCTCTCTCAAAGCACCAATTTGGTATGCTCATTTCCATGTGAATGCTTGAACACGTGTACCTATGGACACACACAAAAGATCAAAAAAGCATATATTGAGGTAAAAATACAGAAAAGGTTTACCTCTGTTAATTTCAGGGCCTTTTGATGTCTCTGCTTGAAACAAAGTGACATACGCAATGCATAGACAAATCAGGATGATAACCTATTAAATTAATAATATTAAATTAATATGTAAAGCAGACATACAAATAATCAATAGACTTTCTGTTGTACATTTCTGTCTGCTGGCTACACAGAAAATAACCATGGTATAATTCTGTCCTGACTTGCAGATGATATTTGTTATTTTGGTAAATAATTTTTTATTGATATATGGAGAGCAAAGTTTTGAGCAATGCAAAAAAAAGCACCATCGTATGTCTGAAGGCCTTGATTTAGGAAAACAGAAGCACGTATGAATGCAGTCCTGTTTAGGATAATACACGTAGCCTGGAATTCTCTGATTTAATCCAAGAATAGGTCCAGCAAAACATATGTTCTAAAAACATTGTCCTGGCTGGACTTGTGTTCGGGGTAAAACCCAATATTCTTACAAGATTTTGTACATGGGCACAGGGTATCCCACAGCGTCAGTTACAGTTTTCTAAGCATTGCAACCAAGCAAATTCCTGAAGCCTGTATTGGTTTTGGCTGGGATAGAGTTGATTTTCTTTGTAATGGCTTATCTTGAGGCAGTATTTTGATTTGTGCTGGAAACAGCGTTGATAATGTGGGGATGTTTTAGTCATTGCTGAGCAGTGCTTACACAGTATTGAGGCCTTTTCTGCTTCTCACCCCACCAGTGAGTGGCTGGGGATGCACAAGAAGCTGGGAGGAGGGACAGCCGGGACAGCTGACCCCAATTGACCAAAGGGATATTCCACAACATAATATGTTGTGCTCAGCACATAAAGCTGGGGGAAGAAGAAGGAAGGGGGAATGTTCAGAGTGATGATGTTTGTCTCCCCAAGCAACTGTCACATGTGACAAAACCCTGCTGTCCTGGAGATGGCTGAACACCTCCCCGCCCATGGGAAGTGGTGAATGCATTCCTTGGTTTGCTTTGCTTGTGGCATGTGGCTTTTGTTTTACCTGTTAAACTGTCTTTATCTCCAGCGGTGCTTAGTTGCTGGCTGGGATTAAACCACAACAAGCCAGCTCTTATAAACCAATCTTATGGACTAAAGGTTTGTCAGTCACAAAATTGTTCAAGCCTTTACATCTCCGAAAGACATCACATGCAGGCATCTTAATTCCCAGTATAAGGTCTTGGCTTCAATGGTAGTTTAGAACAGAATGACTTCATCTCAGCAGTCACAGGAACATCATCATGCTATGGTTAAGGTGGTCACTGATTAAGCCAAAACAAACTTCCCTGTTGACCTATTTTTTCTTCCACTTACTTTTTGCAAATCATGAGTATATATGTTCAAGTTCAGAGAGCAGATCCAATTAAAAGAAAGGTAACAGCGTAACTTGATGAGTATCTGTAATTTTCACACAGTTACAACTATTTAATTTAAATCTACATAGTTCCTATACCTTGCAAATTAACCCATGCTTGAATATATCTTTAATCATTTACTGGGGTGGATTGTAAATTGTTCTCACACTTTAGATAATAAAGCATGTTTGACTTATTTAGGGGGTTAATTTTTCAGGGAAATATTTTTAATATTAATTATTTTGACAGAAAATGTGTAATTTTGCACTTAGAGAATATAAACCAGATTTTTGATATATTGAAGACATTGGTCCAGGTCATACTATTAGCTACAGCGAAATATATTTGGAAGATCCCAAGGGAGTAGGGAACAACCTTAAAATGCCATACATCTGGTATCTGATAGCAGAATCTTAAACAAAACAATTTTCTTCTCTAGCAAATGAAGTAAAATTTTTGTTTACTATGAGACTGGACAGACTGAAATCATATTCATCTCAGTGCTCCCTCAGTTGCCCCAAGCACATAAGCATGTATTCACTTTTGAGGCCACATGGATTTAAAGATTGCACTGACCATAAGGATGTTGTGTAATTCATGCTGTGCAACTGAGGTTTTGTTAGTCAAAACAATGCAAGATGTTGATTCCAAGTTATGGTAGAAAGCTCCAGTAGAAACATGTCAAATGGAAAAATCAGTCATTGGTAGACATTATCAAAGAGTTTGGTCACAGTTAACATGAGCTTTTAAACTGCATCTTTGTGGAAGTAATAGTCATTACTGTGGTTATGACAACGTCTGAGTTTGTTGAGATGAAGTTTATGGGTAACTATTAGAAGTCCTGAGCCATAATGAATTCTTTCAAAATTTTTCGTAATAACATTGTTTAGAATACATTTTGTGGGCAGTGGTGAAGTTCTCACAAGTATTTTCCAGATATTTACATTAGTCAGGCATGAGTTAATGGGCACCAAAGGCTTTATTCCCTTAAAACACCCTTCTTGTTTCGTGAGTTCCATGGCTATTATGTCATTTAATATTCATTTTCATGACACTAATCATGTGGTATTGATTTAGATATTGCACATTACCATTGGGACTCCATTTTAATTTAGTTAGTGTAATATTAAAATGTAAAACAAAAGTGTTAACATTTTAAGCTAATGTCTGCCTAAAATATTTCCATTTGGTGAAATTCTGCTGCCCCCATTAAGTCAAGAAGTCAATCCAGATCTTGCTTAAGGTTTCAGACTTGTAAACAAATGTCATGATGCTTTTTATTTTAGCAACCAAAAGTATTTCTAAAGTACAAGAAAGCCCTTTGCAAGAGTGAAGGACCTTTGTCTTGCTACCTGAAGTCAGTGGGATGTTTCACTTTGATTTCAGTGGGTACAAAACTGACTCCAAAGTATTTGCCACTAGTATAGATATCAAAATAGTGTTGTTCCACTCCAAGGGGACACTCAGTGTAAACTGCTTCTCTACAGTGGACTTTTCTTCCATTTTCTAACTACAAAACAAATAACCCTAGAGGAGAGTCATAAAGAGAGAAAAAAGGTCCTGTCTTTACCCTTGCTTTATATCTGTGTATTGCCCACCATGATGTCAATGTGTCATGGGTGAATAGACGACAGAATCCTTGCTCTGAGCATAGAAAGCTCTCATTCATGCCAGTGAAAATTCCACACATGTGGTTTTCAAAATAGTGCTTTCAATTTGCTTATGATTTCTTTCCCCCAAGCCTAGTGCAGTCTCACTGAAATCTGTTAAAATACATCTCTAAACTTGTGGTTGGGAGATGCTCCTTTCTCATTACCTTTATTAAGAAGAATAACCAAATAACCATTTTGGAGTTGCTTTGATCAGAGGGATCCCATTTTAAACATTTTAAAAATGTTAACTTAGGTTACTAACTGGCAGCAGTGCACAAGATGAGTATACACTTAATATGCTGAAGAACAGTGGTATACCCTGGATTAATGTATTTTAAACCAGTTCAAAAGGTATATCCATTTGAATACAAATGTTGTATCTAGAAAGTTCTCCACTAAGTTCTTAAGCACCTATTGTTCATCAGAGGCACCCACATTCTGTTCCTGGAACAAAGAAAACAGGGAAAGATATAGAATACAGAGGTAGAGTGGAAGAGAAGATACAAAAATGAAAGAAAAAAGGGGAATAAAAGTCTGCTTGTGTGTGCGACAAGGACAAAATTCTGGCCAGAATGTTTCAAGGTTGTTTACAGAAACATCAGTTCTAATAAAAATCATGAGTCTTGACCCTGAGTCCTTTCTCTCCTGGGCCAGAATGCTTAATCTAAGATTGCACAAGCAAGTAACCCTAAGAAAGAAATTACACAGCTGCTGGATGCCACATGGTGTCCAGGTTCCCTCACTTCATCCCCCCATCTAGACCTTTCTGCTCTTTCTGCTAACAGTGATATATGTCATGTTTGCACAAACTGGAACTCAAAGTGGGACTCCATGGTGATCCATCTACTTTCTGAGCAGCAGTTCTCCACTGCGCTTCCTGGCTGAGTAGCAGCTACTGAGATCAGATAACACAGCACAGTAAGACTTCTCATCTGTACACTTCAAAATCCACTGTCAGCAGTGCAGAGCAAAGCCTAGCAAGCTGCAGAGCAATTCTTCACTTGAGTTAGTGCAAGTGTCTTAAGACCTCCTGGGGACATAATCCACGCTGCTCCACAGAACAGAGTGAGGAAGTGAAATGAGGGTTATTACATGTGAGAGATGAGAAGAAATGGGAAAAAGATGTAAGGAGACATAAAGAAGTAAGGGCCCATATGAATGAACCATCCATTTCCTGAATTGCTTTGTGTTCTTGTTTGTCAAGAAGGTTAAGGTTTGTTATAGCTTTGCTAGACATTTTGCCTATTTACATTTCTTCACTGATACTCTATTGTCCTGATAACACATCGTTATAATCCTGTTCTCATGAGTTATGATTTCATCCAGGGAACATAGGAGAGTTAGAATTACAAAATAGCTACAGAACCATAACTGTTTTATGAAAGTTTATGAAAGGCTAAAATATTTTAGGAAAAATGACACAAGCTTTAGAAAGAATTTATCTCATCATGGGTGCTGACAACTTTGTAGCACTGAATGCTCTGTTGTTGGTTTAAGTATTCAGTATAAATAGTCTCCTGCACATTCTTCTTCAGCTATGCTTACACTTTTAAACTTAAATACTATTCTTCTGTGCTTGTTGTTTCCAGTGAGGCTAGGTTTTGTTGTAGGTTTGAAGATCTCCAGAGGTTTTTAGGTCAAATCTGTGTATATGAGCTCAGCATTATCATAAACAGTTCCATAAGAATGTTGCATGAAAAATATGGTTCTAGACTGCATCATTTGGACAGTCAGATGAGCTCTCTTTCCTGCTGCTAGCCAGTGCCAATTCTACAGAGACATACAAGTAAAATCCTACAGACAAAACTGAATTAGAATCCAGTGCCAAATGGGAATGCTTTTTCACTGTCACTACTATTTTATATACCTCAGGGCTACTCCTGAAGCTTTGCAAAAGCAAATACTGGTGAACATCAATTGTGTATCTATGTTTATAGATACCTGACTGGCAGATACAGACTGCTCTTTTGCAGCCAAGTTAACGTTGGGAAACCTTTTTTAAACTTCTGGAAAGATGGCCTAAAATTATAGCCTTTCGTAAGTCCATTCCGTGATGACTATAGATAAAAAAAAATCATGTCATATAGCAAAAAAAAACAAACCCAAACCAAAAGCATGTATATAAAATTCCAGGTATGCTTTAATCTTTTGTTTAGACTGATGTTACCCCACTAACTTGGTGAAATTCTGGTGTTCGAGGCCCCATGATGATCCTCATAGGTTCACTGTCATCGTATGCTATCAATTCCATGCCATTATGCTGCATTACTTCTGAGTCTTCTGCAGTCCTTTTGGAGTCTAGTCATCTTGCAAGAGATATACTCCAGGTAGCAGAAGATCTTCAACATCATGTTCTTCACAGGTTATGCTTCAAACATAAGAATTGAAAATAAGCCTTGTAATCCCCACCCAAATATAGCACTGAGCAAGGGTCTAACAGACACTAGTTTTTTCTATGGATCTAGGATTTTCTTTTATCACAATCTCTATATGCACAAAACCTTCTATTCTATGAAGAATATATGGCTCAGCAGGCTGATGGATTCAGCACTTTCTTCACTGCCCCAGCCAGTCACCAGTACGTAGGGCTGGCTTCCTTGAGCTCTACTATTTGATAAGTTGTTTAGCAGTAAAGTTCTTGTATGACATTTGTTGCTGATAAATTTCCAATTGGACCATGTCTGTTTCTGTATTATATTCTCCAAACATCTCAATCATAGCATGGTTTAGACTGTGGAAACAGTTCCACATGGCAGCTGAGAACAAAGCAACACATACTGTTGACAACATCTGGAAGTTCAGAGGAACATTACCTAAAGTGGAAACAGTTAAAACTTATTTATTGTTAGGCTTGTGGCACAATAGCAACATTCTGGGCTTCTCAGAGCCACTACATTTTTCCTTTGCCTGTTGTTAGCAGAAGCTGATTGAGATGCCTCTTATCAGTTTTGGAAGGAGTCAGTATTGGCCTGTCCCAAATGGAGGCAGATGCCAGAGAACAAGGAAGAGTTCATAAACAAGGAAGTACTGCAGAACTAGTCTTGCAAAGGATACCTGCTTCAGAGGGGCTAAGTCTTTAGATCAGTTTATAATATGCCACCAGTAGTTGCCTTAGTCTCATCATGGCTAGTGACAAGTGACTTAAACCACAACACTGAGAAATAAAGGAGGTAGTTGTCTAGCTTGTGCACAGGGAATCCAGCCTGTAGTAGCTTTTCTAGCTATCTGAGCTCTCTGTAGGCATCAAAAGTTTGTAGGAGGTCATGGGCGGGGATGTGCCAGGAATACAGTCCAGGAAGCTTTCTTTACTTTACCCCCTACAAACCTTCTGTGCAGAGATGAGGAATAGTGCTGTAAGTTTGAATCATGCTTCTATCACCCCAGGTAACCACAGCTCAGAGCTGCACAGTCAGTGAGACTTGGCCTCCAGGCTGTGTATGGTAGCACAGGAGAGGCCTAACATCATGTCTTGGGTCAAGAGAACTGCCCTATGTTTGACAAGGAAGAAGCTTGTGGGCAGGTCCAGTGCTTTGTATTTTACAGCAAGGCCTGGATACCTGTGCTATGTGCCTCAACAGTTTTGCTTACTGAAGAATGAGTTTGGGATTGACCTGAAATGACACAGTGATTTTGGCAAAACTTGACTGAAAATTTTAATCAAAAGAAATCTTTTGGGTAGATACACTAACTCAAGTGAGTATTTATTAGCATCTCTTTTCGGAGAATGCTGATGCACCCATTTTGGGTGTGAATCTTAAATCACAACTTAAATGTGAAGGACACCTTAAATGTGAAGGATATTTTACTCCTCTCATGTTCCACATCTAAAGACATCACCAGGTTAAGGGTATTCTGGTTTAGACTGATGGGAAGAGGTTTCTTAGTCTGGCTGGCTGCAGTTCACGATACAGAAACAATAACAGTAGTGCTTTCACTGTTGTGGTTAGGATGCTTACCTGGAAAATGGAATACCTTACACCTTTTCCTGTGCCAGTGAT
The DNA here is from genome assembly GCF_000696875.1 of Nestor notabilis. Classification (NCBI taxonomy): domain Eukaryota; kingdom Metazoa; phylum Chordata; class Aves; order Psittaciformes; family Psittacidae; genus Nestor; species Nestor notabilis. The sequence goes on from NW_009918916.1 coordinate 25,778, forward strand.
CACTTAAGTATATTGTGAAGATTAGAGCTACTTCAAAAGGGAGACTGAAAAGTCGTTCAGCTCTGGCATAGTGTTTGGAGGTCAGGGCATTCTTCTGGGAGCTGGGGATTTGAAACTTCTCAGTTCAACTTTTCCCTTTCTCAGGGAAAAGGCAGTGAATCTAAATCTCTGATATTCTGGGTAAGCTGCTTAAGCACTGGGTTAAGTAGAAAGAGTGACACTTCTTTGTTATTTTTCAGTGTTACCTAAAGAAACGTTTCATATCCAGTACAATTTTGTTAACATTGCCTGAAATTAAAACAAAAATATTTCCTTTGACTCATAATGATTACTTTTTCTTTTGTTTCTCTAAGAAAACAGAAAAAATGCCCCACTTAGGGTCAAGGCTAAATGCTTTGTTTGTTTGTACTAAGAACTGAAAAATTCATTATTTGCACAAAGTATTAACTGAGGCTAAGAGCTTAATAGGATTCACACAGAACTGAATATCACATAGCGAAAAAGAAAGTTCCAAGTGCTTTGGAGGACTGGATCAGAATCCAAAAGATCATGAAAAATTGGGAAACCAGTCCAAACTAAACAAAAATAATCTCAGTAAAGCCAAGCACAAAGCTATATAATTAAGAAGGGACAATCAAGAAAATACATGTAAACCAAGAAATATTTGCTAGGCAGAAGTACTACAGAAAAGGGGGATTGCTGTGAATGACAGACCATCAACAACATGAAGCTGTAACAACAAGAAGAAAAAATAAATCTCATTATATGATGTATTCAGACACCACTTCAGCATACTTATGATGCCAAGGCCTCAAGCAGGCACACCATGTGCTGTCTTTAGTGCTACAGTTGAGTGTAGCCTTCTTGGAAAAACAAAGGAAGAGAGAAGTGGTCAGAGATAGAAAAGCCTGAAAGGCTATATACTTTTAATCCAGATGAAAGAAGGCACAGGGGCAAAGTGAATCACTTCATGTAAGACCATTCAGTCAGTAATTTTTTCCATTAGCAGAAGGACAAAGATTGATTCCCCCTTACTTTTCAGCAGAGATGCAGGTTACATATACGTTAAAAAAGCAGGTGAGGGGCGTTTCATTTTCTTCACACCATGAATACAAGTCTTGACTGGGTCTCTCAATCCTGTTTGCAATGTACGTGGCATACAGTGCTGTGAAGGTTCACTGCAAACCACCCACAACTGCAATTCCATTGACCGAAATGACATCACAGGCAAATACCAAGTAACTTTTTCTGCTTGAAAAAAAGTTTTCCCAGGGCTAGTGCTGCCATGGCATGGTATGAAATATGTACAGTCACTCAGTGGCTTATGTTGAGATCAGAAGCTATTTTTCTCATTGGACAACCTGCAGGCAGCTGCCAAGGGGCGTCTGACCAGTGCAAATACACCCAGTCAGAGTTGATGGAATAACAATGACGCAAATTATTTAGACCTTCCCTCAGTCTAAGAGCGTAAGAGGGTTTTTTTGCCCACTCTTTTTATTTATGAAACATCACTGCTTCTGCTTCTTATTACTTCGTGATCCTTTTTTATCACTTGAACAGTTGAAAGGGCCTTTACAGCAAGTGTCAATAACCTTTATGCGTTAATCACTCCCTTATGTGTTTAGAGAAGGATAAAATGGCTGTGGTATAAATAAGAAAGTCCAAAGTGTGAAATTTAACTCTAAGCTGGTAAAAAGAAAAAAAAAAAAGATCTCCATGGTTTATGGCCTTCACTGGTGAAAAGGAATTGGTCAGGATATGAAATGTCTACATTTGGCACAAAGGGTATAATCATAGAATCATAGAATAGTCAGGGTGAGAAAGGCCCTCAAGATCATCTAGTGCCAACCCCCCTGCCATGGGCAGGGACACCTCACACTAAACTATGTCGCCCAAGGCTCTGTCCAACCTGGCCTTAAACACCACCAGGGTTGGAGCATTTACAACTTCCTTGGGCAACCTATTCCAGTGCCTCACTGTAAAGAACTTCTTTATATCTAATCTAAACTTCCTCTGTATAAGTTTGAAGCCATTACCCCTTGTCCTACCACTACAGTCCCTAATGAAGAGTCCCTCCCCAACATCCTTATAGGCCCCCTTCAGATACTGGAAGGCTGCTATGAGGTCTGCATGCAGTCTTCTCCAGGCTGAACAGCCCCAACTTTCTCAGCCTGACTTCATAAGGGAGGTGCTCCAGCCCTCTTATCATCCTCGTGGCCCTCCTCTGGACTTGCTCCAACAGCTCATGTCCTTTTTATGTTGAGGACCTCAGAACTGGACACAATACTCCAAGTGAGGTCTCGCGAGAGCAGAGTAGAGGGGCAGGATCACCTCCTTTGACCTGCTGGTCATGCTTCTTTCGTAGCCCAGGATATGGTTGGTTTTCTGGGCTGCGAGCATGGGGTGGGGGTGGGGAAAGGGTGCTGAATTATCCCTCTATTTTATCTGCTTTCCCCTTCTTGGTTGAGAATTGCCAAGGCTACATTAGAACTCGGAGGTCTGGGCAAAAGTGTCCCCAAAGACTCATCCTTGAGGTATCTCAGTGGGCACTAGGTGTTATTCTTGTTCAGCAATTTGAGGTTTCTTTACATGAGAGGACACAGTCTGAAAACTTTCCTTTTAGGGAAGCCCATGAAGAAACTTGAGTTACAACTTAGAGGAAAATAAACCCTCTTAAAACTCAGTGTCTTTCTCTTATACTGAGATGAGGGTATCCAAGATTTTTGCCCACCGAAGCTTTTTATAGCCAGCTTCTAAACTGCTGAAAAGAGGGCTTTCCAGTGGAAATACTGACACAGACAAAACAACAATGCAAATGAGGTTGCAATAACACTGCTGGGTCCCATAAAGGAGAAGGTGCTAGGCAGGGGAAAGCATTCTCATGGAACTCACATTTTGCACCACATTCACCTCACTCTTTGCAGCCAAAATTATTTTTCAATATTTCACATTCGGTGCAAAAAAATATCCTTGGGAACTCTAAAACTCTGTACCTGTTATCTTGGTGGTTTTCCTCAATCTTCCCAAAGACAGTGTGCACAATCTTTTTATTATTATGTATTACACTGTATGGCAAATAATAGAAAGCAAATTGTAATTTTTTGAGTTGAAGCAAATTTTAAATACTATAAACCAAGCTGATCTACACATATCAAAATGACACCTTGAGAAGTGAACATAATCTGTTTCAGAGTGTGTATTGATATTGCTCAACTCTGAATGAGGGACTAGAGAAGAGGATTAGAAAACACTCTGGGTTTCAAAATATCCTCTATTCCCATGATTATCATTGATATAATATAGCATCAAGGATTTTGGTCACTTAACATGAATAAAGCATGTTGACAGATGGAAGAACTCTGTACTGTGCTAATGTTTACCTCAGGCTAGTAGGGGAGGAGGAAATCACCTGACACTGATACAAATGTACATACTACACAGCCATTACTGCAGCCTACATGTGTGGGATTACTTAGTCATAAGATAGCATTGAAGTCAAGCATTTAGCAAGACTAACAAAGTGACTGGACACTTATATAATGAAGAGTATCATCTACAGTTACATCAGGAAGAAATGGGGAAAATAAAATACGCCCAGGAGTTAGTTACTGGAAGGAAAGAAAAGGCTTGTGATGTAAGTATAATCTCTCCTCCAAGTGAAGCGTAAGGAAAGAACTCCCCCTTTGGTCAACAACATTCAATTAATGGCTTCTTGCAAATGAGCTGCCTAGTGCAAGGCACTACAGAAGTGTATAGGGATGGCTGGATCTAATGTGTCATACTGTTCCTATGTCATGTTTACCAAATCTTTAAGGGTGACAGTGTGGGCACAGAAATTACACTCTTCTGGGAGGGAAGACAACAATAGATGTAAACTGTCTTTATTATTTTGGTAAGGTTAAACTATTTGCTGGGAGATGAGCATACCTAAAATGTCATGACCAACAAGGTTTTTGATCTAAACCTCCAGAGGAACATGCCACACACAGACATGCAGAATGGGGTAACAGATGCACCTGAAAATGGTTTTGCTCCTGATGCTTTGCAAGGAGTCAAAGGGCAGAAATGTGCCTTTCCAAAGCTCATGTCATCAGAAGCTGGAAATCTCACAAGCCTCAGCACTCGTTAGAGCAGCTTTAGGGGCTGTTGCTATCTGTGACAGAACTCCCACTGGTATGTGCAGTCCTATGCCACTTGGGGCTAGCGACCTAGTCCTGCTCTGATCCCAGCCACTTGCTCTGTGTGCGGTTGCGCATCAGGACAACATAATGCTGCTTTAAGAACTTTTGAACTACATGAGTTCTTGCTTAGCTTGCAGCACCTCCTCCTAAATGGTCCTCCCATGCTGACTAAAATGCCATACAGGGCCCACACTGTATATGAACTCTTCTCTAGGCTTCTATGATAGAAACCTCTGGGGATTCTTTGGCATTGCAATGGGGGTTCTTCAGAAACCTTGCTATGTCTGAGTGAGGGGTGAACCTAGGTACGTAAGTTTTGACTATTAGGTCAAAAATATTGTTCCTGATTAAGAGGAAGAGTGAGTGCCTTTACTGTGTTAGAACACCTTTTCAGTAACACAAGCATAAAGGGACAGCATGATAGCAGTTGGTAGCAGCCAACTACACTTTTAATTGGAAAGGAACACTCCAATGGGAGAGGGGTTGTTCGAAGACCTATTTTGGTCTATTAAAACCAAAGATATTGGTTTTAATTGGATACTGGTTTTAACTGGATTGGGATATTAAAAAGCCAAAAATACCCTTTCAATCAGAACAGTTACAGAATGACCCAGGGTTATAAATCTGTACAACACAAACAGGCACCCCACTCATTGCCTCTGTATGTCTAAAATCTTGTGTAATCCCCACAGAGATATTAGGTTTTATTTTTATGTATTTCTAAATTTCATTTCAATAAATATCTTTTATTGCCAGATTTATTTGCCAGAAGAATGAACAGAGTAGATATTATAGTCATTCTTTCTCCTTTATAAAACAGCTAGCAGCTCTATCTTTTGCACGAAAGATAGAGCTTTTTTTGGGTCTATTAGATTATAACCTAGATTAATCATCTATAGATTATAGACCATTTTTGGGTCTATTAGGTTATAGTCTCAAAAGTAACAAAGAAGTAACAGGAAAGTTGAAGGAATTTAAGAATCACAAGACAAATAGAAAACTAACCACAAACTCAACAAGATGAAGGCTGGAAGAAAAACAATGTCCTTAAGTTTTTTTTTCATTTTACTGTTAGAGAATCCATCTCAGGAACTTGAGAAAGTATACTTCACAAGGATACACAGAGAAAACACATTAACAACTACTTTTTTGGTTTAACAAAGAAATGTAAAAAGGTTCTAAGAAGCCTCATTAGAACTCTAACTAATAAGTCGAAAATTTTCAGCATCCAAGGCTTTCCCTGTAGGAATATGTCACTGAAAAAAATCCTTTCATATTAAGTTCCCCTTTTAATTCACACCTGTACCCTTCTAATGTTGACTTGTAGTGTAAACATGGGATTTTCAAAAGTCTAAAATATGTCAACTCCCTTTTTCCATTAATGTGTATTATACATCTAGACCTACAGGTGACTGACAGTCCCAGCCTTCATAAAAATAAATGCTGGTGGACATCTTTATTCTCATGCTTTCAGTGGAAGGAAAGACTTTACATCTAGAAACATAGGTTAATATAACTTAATGCTAACAAGTTTCAACGCTGTAAACTGAGGAAATAGACAGTGTGCATGTGTGGATTATTTTCTGTAAGAAGCCCAGTGTAGTTTGTAAGATTTTTCTTTTTTTGATGCTCAGATGCATCAGGTGGGATTTTCGTGTCCCTGTATAAGTGTACATTTAGGTTCGTCCTCTTCTGACTGGTTTGCAATTAGCGGAAAGAAACAGACAATTCAAGGTATGATTAATCTTAAGTTTTTGATATCTTTCCCTGTGCACATTTCTCCAAATGAAAAAGTATGTGCACACCAAATACATACTTAGTGTCAAGGTTCTAACACCTATGTTTGCTCAAATTCTTGAGGACGAATACTCATATTTGCATTTGCGATATCCAGAGTAAGAGTTTGAGTGCATACGCATATTTTCACATGCTGAGGAAAGTACACAAAATGGTATAAGTGACAGTGAAATAAATTGGAAAACTAAAGTACAACAGATAAAACTATGTCTACAGTACAGATGCAGCTCTCCTTTAGATGTATCAGAGCTTCCCTATAATAAGTTCTGATATAGAAAGCAATGCAGCTGCTGTATTTCCTGGTTCTACATGAGCTGAATAAGACCTCCTGATGCTCTGGATAAGCACGTAAGAGCTTAGTACTCATAGCTGTAACCACTACAGTAAGATTTTCAGCTACCTCATTAAGAGCAAATACAAAGATGCCTACAGAAGTTGCAACAGCTCTTGTGGATTACAAAGCCCAGGTACAAGGTATAAATTCACATAGACAACAATATTTTCAGGTATGTATGAGAAAGCCAATGCCTGAGATATGCATGCTACCACAATTAGTGGAGTGGAGGGTTGGAACTTACAGCCCACTCCTTCTTCCACAGGGAATAAAGGGAAAGAAAATGATTCTGCAAGATACTTCCCAAGGAAAAAAAAGACAAATTCCCTCTGAGGTGAAACAGAATAACTCCACGGCTGTTTGCTTCCTTGTAAATGTTCCACACATCTGTAAAAACACCTGAGTAATGGGACTCTAGTTTTCAGCATTAAGAATATACATGTGTCAAACTTTTGCATTTAGCCACGTGCTGGAACTGTTCAGCACCACAGATTGGAGGACTGAGAACATCATAGTTTAGCAAGGAGCAAAAAGAAGCCATCGCCTCCAAAGTCTATTTGACCTCCTCAGAATGGCACATCTGCAAACAAAAATGGTGTTAGGTGCTCTGTATTTTTGGATTGCAAAAATTATTCTGGGTCTTCTGTTAGGTATTTCTAGCTTTCAGAATGCACATATCAGTTATGCTTTGTGGATTCTAATCTTTGTAAGGGACAGGAAAGAATTGTGCAGTAATACAATCCTATAATAAATAGTATGGTGTCATAACTCTTGAAATTAGCAATACATTTGGAAAACATTAAGAAGTTTGCAAGTGGCTACCCAGAGCAATTTTGGTATTTTGTTCTTCTTTTCAAAAATGCAGTAAAATTACAGATGTCTTGATTTCTAAAGAAGACCATGTTTAGTGTATGTGTAGCAATTCATGTGATTTTTAAGCCAAAGTGCCATTATTTACATCAAGTTGACCTCTTCAGGTTCAGTGGACATTTAGAAATGGGAAAAGGGAATAAATTTGTCATCTGGCTGCTATATCTAAATCTATGAGTCAACCAGCACTTAACTCTGTCTTCTGTGGGAATCTATCTAGTGTGAAAGCTAATATATGGAAGCCCACAGGAGGTAAAATCCTAGATAGCGCAGAGTAAATGTAGCTTCAGGAACATAACCTCAAGACTGAGAACTGCATATGGCTTTGTCTTTGTTATGGTTTAACCCCAGATGTCAGCTAAGCACCACACAGCCACTTGCTCACTCCTGCCTGGTGGGATGGGAGAGAAACTCAGAAGGGTAAGAGTGAGAAAAATCATGAGTTGAGATAAGAGCAGTTTAATAGGTAAAGCAAAAGCCGTGGACACAAGTAAAGCAAACCAAAGAATTCATTCACCACTTCCCATCACAGGCAGGTGTTCAGCCATCTCCAGGACAGCAGGGTTCCATCATGTGTGATGGTTACCTGGGAAGACAAAACGTCCTAACTCCATCTTCTTCCCCCAGTTTTCTATGTTGGGCAAGATGTGTTATGGTGCGGGATATCCCTTGGGTCAGTTGGGGTCAGGTGTCCCGGCTGTCCCTCCTCCCAGCTTCTTGTGCACCCTCAGCTACTCCTTGGTGGGGTGAGAGACAGAAAAGGCCTCAGTACTGTGTAAGCACTTGTCCTGGGTTCAGCTACAGCAGTCATTTTTTCGCCTTCTTAGTAGCTGGTGCAGTGCTGTGTTTTTGACTTTCAGTCTGGGAACAATGCTGATAACACCGATGTTTTTAGTTGTTGCTAAGTAATGTTTACTCTGACCAAGGACTTTCTCAGTCTCATGCTCTGCCAGGGAGGAGGGGAAGCCAGGAGGAAGCAGAGACAGGACACCTGACCCAAACTGGCCAAAGGGGTATTCCATACCACAGCACATCATGCCCAGTATAGAAACTGGGGGGAGTTACCCGGAAGGCCCAGATCGCTGCTCGGGTCGGGCTGGGTATCGGTCGGCGGGTGGTGAGCGGTTGTGTCCTTTTCCCTTGTTATTCCTCTTATCATTATTATTGGTAGCAGTAGTGGTTTGTATTATACCTTAGTTACTGGAGAGCTGTTATCTCAACTTGTGGGAGTTACATTCCTTTGATTCTCCTCCCCATCCCTCCGGGAGCGGGGGGAGGAAGGAAAAGGGGGGGAGTGAGCGAGCGGCTGCGTGGTTCCAAGTTGCCGGCTGGGCTTAAACCACGACAGCACTGCTCAGCAATGACTAAAACATCCCCACATTATCAATCAATGCTGTTTCCAGCACAAATCAAAACATAAGCCTGTACAAACTGTTATGAAGAAAATTAACTCTATCCAGCCTAAAGCAGTACAGTCTTCAATTTCAAATTTCCACATCTGTTAATATGAGCTATAAACCTATCCTGTGACATGTGCATGCTACTTGCATTTCAAGACATCTTACCCTCCAGGAACTGAAATGGACCCACGAGGATTTGAGTATCATACACTATAATAAGAACTGATAACAAAATACAAGTAGTTGCACTAATTTCCAGGCCTTTTTTGGACTCACACATAATCCATGTAATTCCCATTTCTATTGTAATATAATTTCATGATAAGTCCTTGTATTTTTGGCAGAATATACAAATCTGTCTCTTTACGTCCTTTATTGTCAGGATAATCCTCTTAAAACCTTTTTTTTTTTTTTTTTTAATAATCCCTGGAAGCAATTTTTTTTTTTAAAGGATTATACATGTTTTATTGTTGCAATAATCTTTTTTGGTTTGAGCATCTGATACCTTTCATTGAAATTTGTGGGCAGGTTTGTGCAGAAAATCCCCCTGTTTTGCCTGTATACAGGTGATCTAGGGAAAAGAGTAACACCGATTTCAATATATATAGTAAATAATTAAGTAACAGAAAAGGTTCTTCATTACGCTACTAAACAGAACCTGGGTCTGGCATACATCCTGTTTAATCTGTAGGCAAAGATCTCATCTTACCTAGATCTGAGCCTAGCCCTTATTTTCAGAGGTCAAAGTTTCTCTAGTTTGAGAGTTTTAGTCCTGCACATACATCTTCTCTGTTTCTCACTTATAACCCCTAACTGTCCCATTCCTGAAGATAACTTCAAAATATACCATATTTGCTCAGAGGGCCAAATTTAGCTCCAGAAAAGATCACAAGGGTACTGGCACTATTTCCTCGCACAAGAGCAGCAGCAGACACTCTGTAGTGTGGTTAATGGGTTCACACTTGATATTCTTAATCCTATTAGCCCCCTTCCCAAAACTACCAGTGAGATGTGCTGCTGAGATTTTTCAGTTTAGGGTTTATGCAAGCCACAGACACAGTCCACATCAATTTGGCTTCTCATAAGGGATTTGTTCTACTGATTCAGGCCCTCCACATACATGATAGAAGGGCA